>NC_133659.1:178884514-179184514 GCF_037893015.1 Macrotis lagotis | reverse complement strand
AAGATTGGTTATTTTGGGACCAAATGATGATAAGTTTTTGAATTAGGAGATAAACAGAGTTCTGTCAATTCATTTGACATTAAGGTATGTGTATGTGAGGGGGCATCAACTTCCTTAAACCTGAGTCTATTTGATACAATTATCATCAAAAGCCTCTTTGTTATCCTTAACCTCAGAGCCTGTAAATGGTTTCTCCTTTATTAAATGTTGAACTTTCTTTGCTGTCTTAGAGTAGGTCACCCAAAGAGCAATGGAGATGGTGGGCGTGAGTAGGTGGCAACATATTACCAATGAAAAACTCCAGGAGAGTCATTGAAAACGATACAGAGAGATACATGAGTAGAAAACAATATGGACCAATTGTGTAGCAAGAGTTGGAAATGGATAACACTGTTTAGCCCTATTGGTATGCAAACAATGTTATCACACCTAGAGGGAGGTTTCTCTATGTCAGATAACGCTGTAGTAGAGGAATTATAGGAGGTTGCAAACAAGAGTCATACAGAATATGAAACATGTATGAGCACTTAAAGAATTTTTAAGACTTGTGACTCAGTGATATCTCTTCCCTCTTGATTATATTTTTTCTAAAATATCCCTGATTGAGATATTCTGTTCCTCTATAGGACCCCCCCTCCTGATTTTTTTCTTTCTCTTTATTATATATATAATTATTATGATGAATTTTCTGAGTCCTATATGGATGGTAAATTTCTGAAGCCAGGTACTCCTGATTCTAAGTTCAATGCTTTATGCTTCTTTGTTTACTGACCTGACTTGAAATTGTATTATCCAGTAAGATTTACAAAGGATTTCCTCTGAAATAAATCATAGGACTTATGGTGTAGTACTCCACATTTGGTTAATGGTTCTCATGTTTTATATGTTAATAGAGTGCATATGTTTTTGGATATGTGTACATAGCATTCTGTTAGACTCTTCAAAGGAAATGTACATGTAACAAGGATCTTGGCTCATTGAATCCAAATGTTCAAGTAGGTTCAAGCTTCTCTGAATCTCAGTTCTGTTTATCCCAGATTACAGAGAATTTTCCAGAGCAAAGTTCAAAGGCTAAACGTTTACCTTCTGGTCCCAGGACAACCCATCAGGCATCTCACTTAATCTTCCTCTTGTTCTTGACTCTCCTTATTCACAGAGTAGCAGGTAAACAGGTGGAGAAGAGAAAACTCTAAATCACTCCAAAAGCCTGCCACCCTGGCAGTGAATTGCTTTTTCACCTTCTGTTGTTTTTGTGGGTTTGCTGAAAATAAGGAGCAGGATGATTCATTGTAGCCCCTGGAAGTTGTCTGACACAGCTCTATACCAGTTCCTGACTGAAGACACTTATATCTTCTGTCACTTTCTGTGGTGACTCAGTATCAAGCAAAGATTAATGCAGTATGAACATTTTGCAGAAGCAGTAAATCACAACGGAAACTTGCTGGTTCTCTGGAGATGCCTGCCCAGTGAGTTACTCAGGGAGCTATCCAACATTGCTTTTCATAAATAGATATTTTTTGATCCATTGCTAATCAATTCTAGTTGAAATTAGAATAAGTTTAAGACTGATTTTGGGGAAGGGAGGGGGCATTCTTCTATTTTGTAACGTGACAGAAAGAAACAAGATGTGAAGGACCTTAGAATATGCTCTCTCCCTAATCCTTTCCCTTTAACTTGAATGATGATAGTTCACTTTACAATAGATCTTGCTCTTTGGTCTGCTGTGTATACTAAAAAGATATGAATCTAAAAACTCCTCAAAAAGTCACGGTTTCTATAGGACAGAACAATATGAAGCTGATACCCAGGAGAAAGTTACTTTGGTCCTAAGTTAGTCTTTAATCTTCAAATATGAATTGAGACAGCTGACAAAATCTCCAAATTTCCCAAGTGACTGACCAGGTGATCTTCTCCTTATTTCCCTTACTTTGCTATTCCTCTCTTCTCCTCCGTGACAGTGTGGAGTGATGAAATTTCTCTGCATCAACATATGTGACAGTGGCAGAATTAAATGCTGCAAAGGAATCTACAAGGAAAACACAATTTTCTTTGGCACCTTCTCCTACTCCCGAAAGGAGACAGTTGCCAGGAAGTTAATTACTAATTTGAAAATTAGCAATCAATGTTTTGCTTGAATTGATTTTTTCCCCTCTTTTCATAAAGAAAGCTTGTTGAAATAGTTCTATTGGGCTGGGACAACCAGCAGATTCTGTATTTTTTGGTAATGCTGATTCACATGCGAATGACATTATCTTGCTTTCACCAACAAGTGACAGATTTTACTTGAAGTCTTTTCCTCTTTTGAATTTTCATACAGCTTTGGATGACCAAGGTTTTATTTCAGATTTCCTTATCTTCAATATAATTCAGTGCATCCTAGAAAATATTTGACTCAAGTACTCAAGCAGCCTTAAATGTAAAATTGAGTGGAAATATATATACCTAAACATTGACTCTATATCTAACACCATTTTGTGGTTGGTACACTCACAATAACCAGTAGCTCCACAGTGGTTATTTAGTTAATCCCATTCCTGTTTAGGAACTATATTGACAGGTAGATAAACTAATTTAAATATTGACAAATAGCCACATGACCTCTGGATGATATGATGAGTGATGGAAACTCCCACTGCTCAAAGTTTCCCATTGAATTTTTTTTTTTATTCAGCTCCAATTGTTAGGAAAGTTTTCCTTATTGAGCTATAACTCCCACCTATAATTTCCATCCATCACTCCAAGTACTATCCTCTGTGATTAGAAAAAATATCTCAAAACACTTTGTTCATTCAAATGTTTGAAAGGACAAGTTCAAAGTTCTCCCACTGTGATTACTAAATATATTTTCCCATATTTTAATAACATTCTTAGAGAGTCCTTAATTTTTCAAGCACAAAACATTTCTTTTCTTAAAATATGATATTCCTGGAAAACTTGGTACCTACTAATATGTAATTATGACAGAAAGGGATGTACTTGCATTTGCATACAGAACCAGAAGTTTAGCAACCTCTTTGATTCAAACCAAAATCCTTCCAGGGATCACTCCTCACTCCTACTGGAACACTGTAGTCTGACTGGAATATTAGAGGAATATTACCCTATTATTAATGCAGCCTTAAGGTACATGACCTTTTATGGTTCTCATTGTAAACTCACATTGAGATTTATATATCCACTAAAATCCTTATTTAGGCAACAGACCAGGTGTCTTGCAACTCTGATATTCCATGCACCATAATTCAGGTATGCAATTTATATTGTGTTCTCCCATTTCCCATGATTAATTTCCATTCAGTAATATAAGGATGCTATAAGAGCACTAATTGCCAGAAGATTACAGAGGAAACACATGAATAAAAAGGCCTCTAGGAGATACCTGGTAAAGTATCAGGGCCCAAGTTGAGCCGAGAGATATCACAGCTCTGATTGTTCATTTCAGATATAAGGTGAATACATCTCGATTTTCCTAATGAGATTTCGTAATGAAAAGGAAGGCAAAACCCAGTGTTACTTTTCACTGTTAGGCTCTGGGAAGACAGGACATTTCACATTTCCTACACAGATGGTCACATTCTGTAGGAAGAAAGGCAGCCTTTTAAAAAATCCATTTTGTTTGGCACTTGCTTGAAATTGGCATCCTTTGTTACAAATCGGCAAAATGCCCCAACAAAGCAGATGGTTATGAATATAGACAACCAAAAGAACGAGCTTGTACCCCAAGTCTCAGCGTATGGCACTGGATTCCCTCACCAGATGGTCCAAACAGCTGTCAATGTCATTTCCACACCTGTGGTTGACAAGTTAAGCCAAGAGTATCCTATGGCAAGGAGAGGTTGATTGTAGAGAGTTTCCACTTGATAGAAAAGCCAGATTTAAGAGATCTTAAACAAATTCATTTTTTAGTACTCAAATAGGATTTAATGCTTTGACTCTACAGATCCATTTCTCTCTCACTAAAAATGGCTCACAGGAAGCTTGGCACATTAAATAATATTTCTTAAGTGAAAAAAGAAATAAAAATATGAGGGGGATGTAGAATGATGTCTGTCTAGCTTTCTTTGCTTAGGTATGCAACTTTCTCCAGGTCCCGAGCAGCAGCTAAGACATGAAATACTATTTATTTTTTTCCTTGTAGTAATGGGAGCCCAAAAATAATGTTACAAAAGTCAAAATCATTATAGGCTTATTACAAAGAAGCAGTATAATTTAAATAATTGGACAAATCCTAAAAGAATTGCTTTTATATTTTAATAGCTGACAGAATAAATTTTGCTAATGGAGTTTATATTCTTATATTTTACATTTGATATTAATCCTATTAAGTATTTATATGTGACTTCATAAATGGCACAATAGGATATATTAAATAAAACCAATTGTGGTGAAAATTGATTTTCTTTTTTAAGGTTGATTAAAAATAGAAAATAGTTTATAAAAGAGACCACTCATACATGTAGCCCTCCATCCTCACCTATTGAATAGGAATCATTTCAAAAAGTTAATTTGTAAGTCAGTTGTTTAGAACTCTGAAATCATTTTCCCATAGAAACAATGTTATTTTAATTGAAGGTGAAGTAAAAGAAAAAAAGACATTCTTCTATTTTTTTAATTCTTAAAGAAAAATTAAAGCATTCACTTAATTCATTTGCTTTCAAAAATTGAGAACTATAAAAATGTATTCAATAAGCACAATATACAAATGTTTTAAATATGATAAATATATATTACTACAATACCACTATACATATTATATAATATATTTCATATAAATATACTATGCTAAATTTTGTGCTAAATGTATTAAAATATATATTTCTTCTTCATATTGCAATACATTAAAAAAGAAGAGAGAAGGAAAAAATAAGGGAATAAAAAGAAAGGGAATAAAGAGAAACAAAAAAAATCAAGATACACAGAGGGGAAAAACAGCTAAGTATATATTCATTACTGTACAGTTTGCATTGCTTCTTCACCAGAGGAAAGATGGAAAGAATAAGGGAATTAAAAAGAAAGGGAAAAGGAGAGACAAAAAAAAGAAATCAAGATAAACAGAGGGGAAAACAGCTAAGTATATATTCATGACTGTACAGTTTGAATTTTCCATCCTGAACAGACCATGAACACAGGAAAAATGTTTCTGTTTTCTATGTGAAAGGAAGGAAGAGGAAAAACAGGGGGGGAAGGAGGAAAAGACAAAAGGAGAGAAAGAAAGAAGGAAAGGGTAGGAGCAGTGAAGGGAGATAAACAAGCTACAGAAAAGAATCAGAAAAAAAGATTTATTTAATTGAGATAGGTGATAATTAAATCCAAATTTACATTTTGTTTTAATCTTATTCTATCTTTATATTTTGTTTCACAATTAGAACAATAGGAAATGTGATTACAGCAAATATATGTGACAGAAATTATTATTCAAAGCCGATTAATATCAAGAGATCTAGTTTTTTCCACATTCTTAATTCTGTATTCAAAACCTTGTGAACTACAGAGCTGACAATGAGACATTCTCCTCATTCTTGGGAATGACCCTACCCAACTGGGAGAGCTTAGGTTTTATTAAAGAGTATGACCATATCCAGGTAGAATTCTTTTTTTTCAATAAAATATTTTATTTATTTTGAGATTTACAATTTCCCCCAAATCTTACTTCCCTCCTCCCCCACAGAAAGCAATTTGTCAGTTTTTACATTTTTTCCATGTTATACATTGATCAAAACTGAGTGTGATGAGAGAGAAATCATATCCTTAAGGAAGAAACAAAACATACAAGAGATAACAATATCTATCAGACAATAAGATATCAGTTTTTTGGATTTTTTTTCTAAATTAAAGGGAATAGTCTTTGAACTTTGTTCAAACTCCAGGACTCTTTATCTGCATACAGATGGTAATCTCCATTGCAAACAGCCCAAAATTGTCCCTGTTTGTTGTACTGATGAAATGAGCAAGTCCATCAAGGTTGATCATCTCCCTCATGTTGCTGTTAAGGTGTACAGTGTTTTTCTGGTTCTGTTCATCTCACTCAGCATTAGTTCATGCAAATCCCTCCAGGCTTCCCTGAATTCCCAACCTTCCTGGTTTCTTATAGAACAATAGTATTCCATGACATACATATACTACAGTTTGATAAGCCATTCCCCAGTTGAAGAACATTTACTTGATTTCCAATTCTTTGCCACCACAAACAGGGCTGCTATGAATATTTTTGTACAAGTGATGTTTTTACCCTTTTCCATCTTCTCTTCAGGGTATAGACCCAGTAGTGGTATTGCTGGATCAAAGGGTATGCACATTTTTGTTGCCCTTTGAGCATAGTTCCAAATTTCTCTCCAGAAAGTCTGGATGAGTTCACAGCTCCATCCAGGTGGAATTCTTAAACCACCTTTGTTCATTGGTCATTGACTGGGTGGAGATAGGCCCTTTTGTCTAGATTGCACTCAGGTGGGGGTGGTCTGGGTGGAGATATCTCTTTTCCTAAGAAAAACAGAATAACAGTCACCTTCCTTAACTCCTTATTAGAATAAACACAACTCTCAGTACAGTATTCATTCTCTCATTACTTGCTAACCAATCAGAGCTGATTTCTGCTTCTTGAGAACACCTCTTCAAAGAGTGTTTAAACTTTCAGCAACCTCAAAGTTTTCCTGGTTTCTGACAGGGTCACTGACCACAATTTATTGATTATTTGCTAGCCATAATTGAAAACTTGATTATTAATTACCTAGAAATTTTATCTCTAGGATTTTTCATATATCACGTATACAAAAAATGCACTGTATTAAAGAAGCTTTACCAAAAAGAATATTCCTCATCAGACCATTAATCCCAATTTTTTTAAACACCCAACATTTAGTATTGAAGATGTAGTCACCATATTGCTCAATGGATTTGGGATAATCAGAATACATTATCATCTTTCGTCATCATGCTCTGAAAGTATAATTAGATGATTATATTTAATTTAACATATTTATTAAAGTCTTATACTATGCTTATCACAACATGATACAGAATGAGAGGACAAGGCAATAAGTGACAATGCTCCTACTCCCAACAAACTTATATCTACCCAAGTGTATAGAAATTAAGTATGGGGCAACTAGGTGGCACAGCAGAGTCAGGAGTAACTGAGTTCAAATCTGACCTCAAACACTTAATAATTGCCTAGCTGGGTGACTTGGACAAGTCACTTAACCCCATTGCCTTAAAAAAATTAAAAAAAAAAGAAATAATGTACAACTTGGTCGGATAATACCAGATAATACAACTTAAAATACATAGATAACTTGAAGAACAAAATAATTAGATTAGTATAATTAATATAGCTATCATTTATATAGAACGTTAAGGTTTTCAAAGTATTTTACACATGTTACCTCATCTGATCTTAGCAGCAATTTATTTTATTCAATTTATAGATTAAAAAAACTGTGCCTAAAATTAAGTGACTTGATCTGGGTTTTATAGCAAGTAAATGTCTAATGTAGACCTCAAACTCAGTTTTTCCTGATACCAGGTCCAGTGCTCTATTTACTATGACATCTAGTAATTTCAACATTTCTTCACACCAAGTACAGTGTTCCATGAAAATTTGATGAAGTATAGTACATTTTCTATTGTTCAGAAAAGGCTTTATAGAGGAGATGGTTCCTAAGTTGAGCCTCAAGTGAAGAAATGTCTGAAAGGTGCAAATGAAAAGAATTCATTTTAGGCTTGGAAAATGACTATGATTAGGTAGAAGGATGTCCTATTGGAATTGAAAAAACAGTTGAATATAGTTAAAACATAAAATAAGCTCAAGTTGTTAAGGTAAGGATGAAAAAAAGGGAGAACTGTAGAGTGAAATTAGGCCATGGAAGGACACTAAATACTTGAATGAATAGCATTTGCCAAGGTTTGGAGTAAATGAATGACATGTTCAAATATGAATCTGAATAAGATTATCTTTACAAAAAGAAGAATGAAGTGAAATATTTGATTTGAGAGAATGGAAAGACAACAAGCATTGCTTACTAGAGTAAAAAGGGGATAAGCAGGGTAATACTTGCTTTTTTGGGAAATTTTTTTTTGGATAGCCTAATAGAGGATAGATTGGAATGGAGAGAAAGTCTTTGGAAATCTGGAATCCACAAAAACCTGCAAACCACTTAATGGGTCTTTCAATAATAAAAGGAAGAGGCAATGAGGATTAATCTAAGGTAGGGATATTGTGAAAAGAGAAAAAGAATCAATGTGATTTTGTGGAAATAGAAATGGTAAAATGAATAAACTGATTGGATACTTGAGTTGAGAGAGAATAAGGAACTGAGGGCAATGATGAAATCATAAACCTAGAGGACGAGAAGGATAGTGGCACTCTTAGAAGAAATGAGGAAGTTTGCACGAGATGTGCATTTTGGGCAGAATTGAATTTTATTTTGTACACATTTAATGTAATATGCTTATGGAAGATCAAGTTTGAAATTTTCAATAGGCTGTTGTTTATAAGATCCTGAAGTACAGTTGAGAGATATAGTATGGATTTATATATTTGAGAATCAAGTACAAATCAAAAACACTAATGCTGAGGAGGTCATCAAGGGGATACAGAAAGAAGAGAAGAGATTACATAAGAAGTTTTAGGAAACATTTGAATGCATGTACGGCTGATGAGTCAGTAAAAGGGGCTGAGGATTTGTCAGAAAGTTGAAGAGAGAATCAGAATAGGGTAGTAGCACAAAATACTGAGAAGAGAGTAAGTAGGAAGAAATGATGATCAACAATATTAATTCTTTAGTGAACTCAAGAACTACAAGGGTTAAAAAAAGACCATCTAATTTGACAGTCTATGGTAACCTTAGAGAGAGCAGTTTCATTTGAATGATGAAGCAAAAATTCAAAATATAAAAATCATTGAATAGGTTAGCAGCACAACAAATCATAGAGGTCTTCAACTCTACTTCATTTTACAGATGAAGAAAATTAGAGTGATGTTAAAGTTCAAATTATGTGTCCCTAACTTGTTCAGGGTCACATAAGAATTAAGTGTCAGAGATAGCTTTCAAAATTAAGTCTTCTTTATCCTCAATATAACACTCTCTCCATCACACCACACTATGTATCTTGTGAGTTGAAAACTGAATGAGGAAAAGTAATTGTAAATAAGAATATAGATAGATTTTTTTCTATTTTTATGGTTGATGGAGGAAAGAGGATAAATGTTTGAGATGCTTGAAGGTTCTATTGAAAGCTATGATGATAGTCCAGAAAAGATGTGATAAGAACATAAACTAGCATATTTACATTATAAGACAAAATAGTGTGACTACCATATACCAATATCAATATTTAAAGAAAAACACAGTTTTCTACACTGAATCAAAGTAGTGAAATATTTTGGAGTCATTTAATGGAAACAAAGGATGCAAGAAATGTTTCACTTTGGTCAAGGAGAATAGAATATGTCCTGTTGGGCTTCAATTAACATAAACAATTCAGTTCAAAATCCAGGAATAGCAGGTCAGTCCCTAAATGGGAAATAGTTGGAGGTAAATGGAGAAGAGGAGTTTTCTCCCTCATCTTCCTCCCCACCAACATGCTGATAAAAGTATGATCTTCTGAACTTTGAATGGTCAGAAGATTCAGACTTCTAAACATTGTACAAGAAGTAATGCTGAACAATAGAGTTCATATGTAGATCAAGTAGAAATCATAAGCTGAGGACAAATAACTTTAGTAATCTACAATGAACTCTGTGCAAAGTAACATCTAAGAAGAATTTCATGTGAAATCTACAAAGGGGAGAATATAATTTATATGCTTTGCCATACAAATTCCTTAAGCCTGAGCCTATGTGTCTCTGAGCTGTTTCTTCTTTGGGAAAAAAGCATCCCAGTCATATGGGGGGGGAAGATTATTCAAGCTTATACTTAAGCAAATATACCTAATGAAAAGCTAATTAATTATGATTAACAAGACCATCACTAAATCCTTTAAGTTTAGCCCTAAAAGGAAAAAACATTATCAATAAGGTTCTCTCTGCAAACTCCTCATATCTAGAGCTTGTATGAGGTAAGTCTCTGATATATTCTTATAATATACATATACATATGTATATGCATATGCATATGCAAGATGGGGGAAAACCCTTTCTTAAAAGAGAAATGTTCATCACGTTGCAGATATTTTCCTATACTGAACTTCCTATGTATTTTATACCTTATTATATTTGCACATATTGTTTCCTCTCAATGAAATGTAAATTCCCTCAGAATAGGGACTAATTTCATTTTAACTTTTCTCTAGCATCTATCACAGTAGTTGGTTCAAAGTTTCATATCAATAAAATCCTTGTTGAATAGAATTAAACCTTTCCCCCCCAGATCTTACATAATATTTGCAGTTTCTCTAATGTTTTAAAAATCATCTTCTTCATTGTAGATATCACATTATTATTTTAAAATAATTACATATATGTGCCTTATCAGCCACATCAGATTGCTTTTAATGAGGGCAGGGAGTGTGTCTTAATTATCTTTACTTTGCATAACATTATGTAAGTAGGTTTTATAAGTACATTTTTGTTGAATAAATATTTGAATGAAATAGGACCTTTGATATAGTTATTAAATTCAATAGCACCTTATTGATTTAAGTCCTACATTTGGATGTGGCATGGGTTTAAATCTTAGAAATAAGTAGAATAATTTGGAATCTGCCTATTTATGATGAGTTAAGATGTAACTTGAACCATTTGTTAATTGTAATATTTCTTCTAATTACAATTAGGTGCCAATTTTATCTTAACTTTTCCGAGATAATGAATCTTTTTTGCACTTGGACATTTTTATTAATTCCAAAAGATCTCTACCCCCATTATAATTTTTGAAGTCTTAGTGCAAGGCCTCAATCACTTAACTATTTGAGTATGTATTCCAGTAAGGAAATTCTTCACTTTAAGTCTCCCAGACACACAATTAAAACAAATAAATATAGTAGCATTTCTTTCCTTGACAAGCAAACATAGACATTTTCTTATATCTTTCTCCTTTCTTCTTTCATAACTTCTACATTGTGGATGGATTTGAGATTTTACTGGATTTAAGCTCTGAAAACCAACTACCTGAAACAAATCTCCTATGGGGTGGTTCCAAAAGAAATGGGCAATTTACACACTTCAAATTCACCAAGCAGCACCTGAGATAGAAAAAAATATGGACATTTTTTTGGTTTGATTTTTTTTTTGAAAACTGAACCCAACTGAGTTCATTACAGGGTATAATACTACAGTTTTATAAGCTTCAAACAATATTAGAAACTCTCAATGTATCTGTGAGTTCAAATTGCCCCCCATGCTGTCTCTGATCATCTGATGTGTCTTGACTCACAGATTTCATCCTGATTCAAGGGCTGGGAAAGATCTTTGAAATCATTTACAATGAGCCATAGATAAACAAGAACACCTTCTTTCCTGAGCTGAACTTCACTGGTCCTGTTGGAGTTGGGACTTCAACCACAGATATCTTGAGCTAAAGTCAAGTATAATGTAAAAGTATAAGAAATGCAAACAGAATTTAATTCCTGAAACCTTACCTATGCACCCTGTCTACACAATGGGAAGCATTTTGGAGTTGTGTGTACATGTATGTGTATATTTAAAGGTTGACATATCAAATTTAGGGCAATTATATAGTCTTTTATGGAAAGCAAGAGGACTTAAAATACATATCCATATATACTTATAAACACATGAATGTTATGTAGAAAGATATATTTATTCTTCTTCATCACATTTCTTTACTCCTCTTTATCAATTGTCTAAAACTTCACTAATTAAGAACTGGCTTCTCTATAATTTTTTTAAATGTTAAATGCTTTCTAAAGAACTACAGGATTAATACCCATTCATATTTTAATAGAAATTAGGCAAATGATACATTCTTTCTTGTAATATCTATATAAGAGAAACATACCTAAGGAGAATCTTTGTGACACTTAGGGGACAGTGTAGGCCTGGATAAGTATTTTAGCAAGATAGTTAGAACAAGAAAATAATAGCTATCATTTACCCTATGAAGGAATGTTCATATAATCTCTATTTACATATAGAAGAATTTAAGGCTAAGAAAGGAAAGGTGCATTTCCCAGGATCACACAATTAATAAATACCTGAAAGAGTATTTGAACTCAACATATAGCATTGGGAATATGCACTTGCCTGAGTGAAAATGAAATTGTATCCCAAGTCCTTAGAGACCTTTCCTATTTTTAATGAAGTTTTATATAGTCTTAAATCTTTAAACTAGAAGAACACTTAGAAATTGTTAAGTCCAATCTCATTTTAAATATGAGGATAATGAGGACAAGGGAAATGAATTCCATTACATTGATCATAACTTCCTATGCTGAGATGTTGCCTAAAAATCTATCATGATTCTGTCCTCTACAACATGCTGCCTTGCTTTGTGCTGTGTCACTGATAGTAATCCTGAAAGATGGATGTTTCTTGCTTTAGGGACTACCTTCTGACTTAGAGACCAAGAGTCTTTGAATAAGATGCTGATTGTTTAGAAAATACACCTCTCTCAGAGGGGAAAGTTATCACCCCATGACAATCACTCATGTCCTGGCTGACCAGAAGACTTGGACCTTTAGCTACTGCTGGGGTACAATTTCTGAACTACTAGGACAGTATAATAGCAGTGATGGGATTACTGTTTCATGTTTCAAATATTTTTCAATACAAACATATGAGTATTTTGTGCCCTTAGTATTTCTTTTAAGGTGGAGGAATCATATATATAATATATATAATAATTCCTTCTCTTCAGCATCAAGTGATATGAGTATGTCCTGATATGGTACACTTTGAAAGAGAAAATATTACTTTATCACTGACATTATCTTGAATTGATAATTATACAGGGCACATAGATTTTCTTCGATGTATATTTCCAGAAAATTATATATAAAGAAAGTAAAACAGAAGATCCAGGGTCATTTAGTGTGTTATTGGCAGACCTGAATTGGTACTATAACTCAGATCTAGGGATTATTATTCCAGGTACAATTCCAGTGAGGATCACGTCTCACATTGATTTGAGTAAGCTCAAAAATATTCTTCTTATCCTCTTTTAATAATTTCCAGATAGGGAAAAATAAACTAGTTAAAATAAAGAACAAGTGGTATATCTGAGACTTAGGATACTGCTCTTTCTGGTTTTTTTTTTTTATGGATGTGACTAAACCTGATATTGTGATGGCATAAAGTTACTATGATATCATGGAATGCTACTAATTACTAGAAAAGAGTCTTGATTTCTAGTACAAGTACTGGTCCAAATTTGCTATATGAGTTTGGATAATAATTTCTCTATATTCCTTTGTATTCTCTTCTATATTAAGAAGGGATTGGCTGTGGTAATTGTCTAATTGTCCTAATCATTTCCAAAGTTTACATCACATGGGTCTAAGCACATAAAGCTGCATCTTTTGTAGTTAGTCTGCATGGTTGATTTTCACATTAACACAAAATAAAACAGGGAATCTAAATCAGCATTATAAATGCAAACAAAACAATCAAGAAGATCTGAGCAGTTTGAAAACAGCCCAAGCTCCTATGAAGGGGCTCTTAAAAAATCATTACTATAATCAGACTGATGTTCTCTTAGTTCCAGTTACCCTAGTAAATTAGGAAGAGGTGATTTTACTCCTCAGTCACTGGCATGTGACTCATTCATCTATTTAGAAAGGTCAGTAAATAGGGAAGACGCCTCATTGGCCCAGTCATTAGACTGTTGCTATAACTTTTTCCAACCACAACTTACTTTCGTTTTCTTGTGAATTATTCCACTCTCAAGTTGAAGCAATTTTCTCACCAAATTTTGTAACTCATTTATTTGGCTGCTTTTAATTTAGACATGAACCAAAAGCAATATGTTTATATGGCTTTTCTGACACTTTTATTACTCACCTCGAAGAAAAAAAAATGACTCAATGTGTTTTATGTTTCACAGGAACTTAATCTTTAATCCAAACTATTCCTTTTGGCGCCTTTGAATAATGTTGTAAATAAAAAAAGTTTACCATAAAAAATGTTACTGAGCAGATGCAGTAATTTATTCAGGTTTCCCTAAATAAGAATTGACTCATTTCACTGCAATGGAGATATTCTTGCTATAAAGACAAAGAAACAATAATGAGGTCTTCCTCTTACCATCAGGTAATTACCAAAGATTCCAAGAATTTGCTTCAGTAATTTGGAAAAGTATCTTGTCCAAATCTCAAGTCAAATCCTATTAGATTAGCATTGCTTTGATATGATCTTAATGCAGATCAATGAAGGAAAAGTAAAGGAAGTTGCTGATCGATTTCTTCAAGGTCCAAGTGTCTTTGCTATGAATGTAAAGCAAGTCAATGGAAGAAAAATAAGGAATTCGATATTACATTGCATTACAGGTTGACTGCATTAAAATGTTGACTGGCTTAATGAGATGCTAAGTTAAGAAGTCAACAGATCAGTTTCGGTAAATTTAACTTTTATTGAATGACTTGTGTTCTCTAGGAACAATACAGTATTTAACTTATTGAGAGTCTTCTGGCCAGGACAAGAAAAAGTTTTTAAAATTTCATAGTTTTACAATTTATGAGAAATACTATAAAATCTTTAAATGTTCCTTCAGAATTTCTCATTTAGATAAAAGACATGCATCAAACATCAAATAGTTGTCCAATTTGGGAACTATATATATATATATATATATAGTATATATTTATATATATTTTTATATATTATTTACATATATTTACATATATATATTTCCCCAAATATATATTATATATATATATATGTATATATATATATATATATATATATATATATATATATATATATATATATATATATTTCAATTTTGGAGATTAAGAACTGAGTTCCAGTCAAAGATTTCATCCCTTACATCTAACCAACTGGTAAAGAGGTTCTTTTTATTTAAATTATTTAATCATTAGATAGATATAAATTTTTATCAAATCTGTGTTTGAAGCCTTTTTAGCTTGGAAGAACTTACTGAAACTTCACTGTCATGGCTTTCAAGAATACTGGGTTATTTCTAAGTCACTGAAGAAATTTTTTTTGTTACCTCTGCAGCAGATTGGTTCATGTATTGACAAAGGACAGCAGAAAGACAATCCAATTGCTTAATCAGTGTCCATGGAATGTTAGAAGCTCTGATGCCTTTAGTGCATTAGGTAGGTTCTCTAAGGAGTATTCATTGGGCTTCCTGGACAAAAATCACTTAGAACAAGAAATAAGTGAATTTTTATTTCCATTGTCAGTTGAAATACCTACATCTATAAAATCCAGGTTAATTTCAAGATTAAAAAATTTCCCCAATGCTAGAGCAAATTATTTAGTTAATAAATACATTGAGTTCTAAATGTCTTTAAACTAATAAAGCTTAAAGGTTCACTAGGATATTTAGAACATCCTATATTTGCAGAAATAAAAGCATTTCAACATTGTTGATAGTATAAATTGTTTATAACTTTGTCAGAAGACAAAGGAGAGTCATAATATGACCTGGGGGAGATCACCACCATCTAGTGACAAAATTCATGGATTTGTAATCAGAGGATATGAGTTTGAATTGAACCTCTTCCCAACCTATTTGAATTGAGATGAGTTACTCTAGTTACTCTGGACATCAGTTTCATCATCAAAATAATAACAAAGATTTGAATTAGATTATCTCTGAAATTCCTTCCCATTTCTAAATTCTGTTGGGTTTTTTTATTCTGTAATTTTATAGAGAGGCAATAGAGTGCTTGTGAGTGAGTATTGGCTATAAAGTCAGAGGGCTTGAATTCAAATCCCAGTTTTTTACTCTTATTAAATGTATGAGGCTGTTTATTAAATTTGAACTTGCTTCTGAAACTTTGTTTCCTCAGTTGGGACATCCCTTCTTAATCTAAATCTATGACCCTAAAATGAGGTCCAAGTTAACTCAATCCTCAAAAGAGAAAAAAAAGTTAGCTTTAAACAATAAAAAAAAAATCTATATAATGCAAGAATTATTCTCTATGCCAAGACAGCAATTTTCCATTCACTGCATTAGACACAAAGATTAGAGGAAAGTCTCAATCAACATTCTTTTTAATCTGTTGTATGAAAGAAGATTTAGACTGTGGCATACACTGAAGAATCAAGAAGCTGTCTCTGTTGTTAAGAGAAGCTTTTCATCTACCTAGAGGCAGTGGAAATTATATGGAACCTTAAAGTAGCAGTAAGATTTTTAAAAAAGAGGGAGATTAGAGGAAGAACATTTTAGGTGTGAGGAATTGATTGGTCATGGATCTCTAGGGCAGGAACATGCAAAAAAACCAGTTTGAACAAATCAGTATGATGGAAATGGTGGCTCTCCACAGAGGACTAGTATGAGATAAATGTGGAAAGGAAAGGGAGATCAGATGAGGTAAAACATTGAATAAAAACATAAAGACAATTTTCTTATTCAAATCAATGAAGGATTGTCAGTAAAGAAATGGAAAAGTCAAAGAAGCATTTTAAGATCAGCACAAATTCAGGGACAGCTAGGTGGCATAGTGGATAAAGCACAGGCCCTGGAGTCAGGAGTACCTGGGTTCAAATCCGATCTCAGACACTTAACAATTACCTAGCTGTGTGGCCTTGGGCAAGCCACTTAACCCCATTTGCCTTGGGAAAAAAAACCTAAAAGGAAAAAAGGTCAGAACAAATTCATCCATGTACCAGGATAAATTACCCAAAGTGTAGGTTACTTTCATGGTAGTCTATCATTGTATGTAGTGGCAGGTGAAAGATGAAATAACTGAAAAAATAAAAGTTCAAATTCTTAAGCATACAAATTTATTAAGCAATGCATGACAACTGCATTGGGACTATGCCTTCTCAGCTTGACACTGGACACCAAATAGAGGGGGAGACAGATTTTAATGAATTAAAAGTCATCAATTACTCTATGTAAACCAGAGCACAAATTAAGTAATCCAATTTCTAATTGAAGGAAAGATTTGAGACTTTTTGAGTTAGGAAAAGGATAAGTAAGTGTTGAGAGTTGGAAAGGAAAGCAGGTGAATTTCCCTGAAATCAGAAAAGGAATCTTCCCACCAGTCCCAAATCTGTATTCAATCAAAGGAACATGGAAATAGTAACTGATTAACCAGTATAGGGCCAATTTTCAGAAATGGGTTGCTTAAGATGTGTAATTGTATGAAAATTCCTTGTCTTTGGATCTAAATGTGTTTCTTAGTAGCATGACTTAGACTCTTAGTTAGGGGGTCTATAAGTAACAGGTAGAGGTGGTCCAGATTCCCGTTCATGAAGGGTTGGGTTACAACAATACAATAAAAATTTATACCTATGGTTGAACAGGAAATGGAACTTTGTCATGAGCTAGAGCCAGTAGAGTTCATTCAATTCCATCAGTATAAAAGGTGGGATATTTTGTTTTAATTAGATCAGACATGAAGGAACCTTCAAAGGATGTATCAAGTGAAAGTTGCTTTTTACCAATTTGGGTATCCTTCAATACATACATTAAGTGATAGGATCATACCTGACTATTTTCCCAGAACATAATTCTGCCCTCTGAAAGTGAGAATTACCACATAATTAGTGCTCCAAATTATTAATAAAAGAAAAGCAAATAATTATTTAATGGAATAACACTGTGCTATATAATAACCAAAATGGGCATACCCAGATCAACTCAGTTTTCACAAAGAAATGATGAACATATTAAATATAGATGAGAATATTAAGATATATGTGAATTAATGCAAAGTGAAGGAAGAACCAGAAAGTCAATATTTGCACAAAGAGTACAATGAAAAATGAAAGAAGAATGACAACAAAATAATTTAAATTAAATGTTAAGAATTTGGGGTAAAGCTTGTTGCCTCAGCTTTTGCAGAGGACAGAGAATATGGGTACAGAACATTGTTTGTAATGTCAGATCTTTCATATACATAGGTTAATTTTTTTAGTTTTTTGTAAGGCAAATGGAGTCAAGTGGCTTGCCCAAGATCACACAGCTAGGTAATTATTAAGTGTCTGAGGTCAGATTTGAACTCAGGTACTCCTGACTCCAGGGCCGGCGTTCTATCCACTGTGCCACCTAGCCACCCCTACATTGGTTAATTTTGATGAACACTTCCCCTGCTTTATAATTCATTTTTATGGTAGATGATTCTTTGCCTTTGGAAAAAAGTGAATACATTAAAAAATGTAAGTGATATGCACACAAATAAAGCAGCAAAATATTTTTAAAATATGAAAATATGAAAATATTTTTGTTGGACTAAAAATTTCTAGAATCCAAGAAATGAGAGATGTTAGATATACAAGTACCAGTTTAGAATATGATCCTTTACATAATCTGTAATTATTTCATCCTTCACAATCACATCTAACATCCTTCACAATCACATACAACATAAAAAATGTTGGGTTTCACAAGCAACTTTTCAAATTGTTAAAAGAATTATCAATTTTATCAAGATGATCCATTCAAAGAAAAATGTTTTGCAAAATGCATGATGAGGGTGGTGGCAGAAACCATTCAATCTTTAAATAATATTGGGGTTATAGTTATTATAAATTATGAATCTGAAAAATCACAATGATTTTATAGATAAGTTTATAAATAAATTAGTATCTTAATGTTACATTATTTCCATTATTTAAGATGTGTTTGTGCTTATGCTGTTGTAAAATTATAATAAATGTTATATATATGTAACATTTCTCTAATATAATTCTCTACATTATGAGTTGAGAATAAACTAATGAGTTATAAATATGAGTTAGAGGATGTAATTATTCACTAAATTATGAGTCAGAACTATTTTCATTTCTTAATTTAAATTGGTCATTAAAAGAGGCATGACAAATTATTTTTGCATTGTTTTTCTTATTTTATTTTCTGTTGTTTTTTAATGACTTGTTTGATTTTATTTAGGTTTTTTTTGATGGAGAAGTGCAATATTACTACACAAAGTTTAGAAACAACTATACTATACCATATCACATATCAGTAAAGAATATAAAACTCCTTTAGTAAAAATCAGCAATGCCAGTGGAATTACCCTAGGGAATAAAGTTGTAGTAAATGCATAGTGCAAAGTTCACACATTAAGCCATTCAATATTTGTGTTGTTGCAGTACAATCAATTGATTGATCTTCCCAATTGTTCACAGCAGAAACATGCTAAATGAGGCCACTAAGTAAGGTTAGAAACTTTGCTCTCTTCCTGGTTTTCCACAAATTAGATACAGAATGAAAGACATTTTAATATATATATGTATTAATCACCCACTTTATACCAGACATTTTGTCTATAAGATGAAAATGCAAAGAACACAAAAAATTTCTCTGTTTGTGAGGAATTTTAATTCTACAGAAAGGAGATAACATTATATAGAGTTAAATCACTCTAAGATAACCAGTAAGGGCTAAAGTCCTAACAACTGAGCAAATCAAGAAATGAATCTTTTTGAAATTAGCAGTTAAGGGCTGCCTTGAAGGAAATTTATTTTCTAAGAGGGTAAATATGAGGAAAGAATATATCTTTTAAAAAAGGGTATGTGGGTGAGTCTACTCATGGAATGGAGGTAGTAGAGAGAATGCTGAGTGGTTTTTATTAATTAATTTATTTCTTTTGAATTTTAAAATTTTCCCCCTAATCTCACTTCCTTCCCCCCTCATCCCCCCAACAAAAGGCAGTCTATTAGTCTTTACGTTGTATCCAAGTTATACATTGATCTTAGTTGAATGTGATGTGAGAAATCATATCCTTAAGGGAATAAAATAAAGTATAAGAGATGGCAAAATTACAATATAAGATACCCTTTTTTTAAATTAAAGGTAATAGGCTTTGGTCTTTGTTCAAACTCCACAATTCTTTCTCTGGATACAGATGGTATTCTCCATCAGAGATACCCCAAAATTGTGCCTGATTGTTGCACTGATGGAATGAGCAAGTTCATTAAGGTTGATCAACAATCCCATGTTGCTGTTAGGGTGTACAATGTTCTTCTGATTCTGTTCATCTTGCTCAACATCATTTCATGTAAATCCTTTCAGGCTTCCCTGAATTTCCATCCCTCCTGGTTTCTAATAGAACAATAGTGTTCCATAACATGCATATACTACAATTTGTTCAGCCATTCCCAATGGGATATTCATTCAATTTCCAATTCTTTGCCACCACAAAACAGGGCTGTTATGAATATTTTGTGCAAATGATGTTGTTACCCTTTTTCATGATTTCTTCTAGGTATAGATTCAGTAGTGTTATTGCTGGATCAAAGGGTATGCACATTTTTATTGCTCTTTGGGGGTAGAGAATGTTGAATTTATTGTACAGTCAATTTACCAATAGGACTGGAATTAACTGGAAAGTGTTATCACAGTCTCACATACCTAATAGGTGCTTCATAATTGTTAATTTAATTTGTAAAGGGAAGCAATATGAAGTAGGTCTTGGGAGGTAATCGCTGTTACTTACTTCCTTTTGTTGGCTCTCCCTTTTTTTTCTCTGAAATATAAGAGCATCATACAAGGTGAGATTTGGTGTCTCTCCACCTCTAATGTTCTATTAAATTATATTCTCTGAATGTTACTTACAGACTGCTACCAGATGCAGTGAAAAAATCACTGATCTTGAAGTGAGAACTTGTAGGTACAGATACTGGTATTTCTACTTCCTAGATTTGCTTAGGAAAAGAATATATCTGGACCTTAGATTCTTCATCCAAAAAACATTATCTCTGATGTGGAATAGTGCATAAAAATCAGAATCAGAGTCAGGAAAACAAAACAAAAAACAATAAAACCTTGGGCTTAAGTTCCTCTTCTCACACACAAAGGTTGTGTGCTTAGACTAGTCATTTAAACTCTCAATATCCTAGACATCTCTTAGGCTAAACTACAGTCAATGATCTACATTGATAAAGAAAATTTCCTCACTGGGAAATAGTTCCATGTTAAATGAGAAGAGCTTATTCTATCATATTACTATATATATATATATATATATATATATATATATATATACACATATATGTATATATATATATAATTGGTAGTAGAGAAAAGTCAGTTTATGTTAATAATGCATGAATGATCAAGATTTAACTACATTTCAATTTGCAATTTCATTTGATAGAGACACAGTGACTTATTCCTATATAGGTGAAATATTAGCAGATGATACAGAATGTGCACAATTGTATAAGCATATAGAAACACACACACACACCTCTGACTTTCAGTTTAATATTCTAGTTTCAACACTGTACTGCTTTTCTGGAAACATCTTACTTCCTCCATAGTCAATTCATCAAACTTGCTATTAGTATCTTCTAGACTTAGAACCCAAGTGTATAATTCTTTGAATAGTGTCCAAGGGCATCACACAGCTTGGCAATTTATAAAAGACTTTGAGACTATTTAAGTCTATGTAAAGTCCAATTAAGACTAAAAAATAAAAATAATAAAAAAACACCCAACGTCATATATGTGTTGTTTACCAAAACCTCCTAACCTTTACAATTAAAATGCAATAAGCGGGGGAGGGAGGAAGCTATTTCTCACCCTGAAAAATAGGATGGCTATTTTAAGTCATACTTTATTTTTTTTTTCTAATATAGGTCTAGCTCCTTTTCCTTCCCTATCTGGTGCTATTACAGCTTCTTCTGTACCTGAGAACTAGGCTTCAAATGAAGCAGTAGTTTGAATGGGGACAAAGGAAATAGTTTCCTTGGAAACTGAAGTCCAGGACCACATCTCCATCTCACAGCAATTCCTCTCCTTGGAGCACAGGGCTTTGTCCTTGGGCTTTTTTCAAGAGAGAACTCTCTTCTTGGAATAAGCAGTTTTATATGGGAAGCCACACTTTGCTCTTATAGTGTGCATTGCATGTTTGAGTCAAGGAAAATTGAAGATCTTTGCAAATGCAGAGCCATCTGTCAGGCTTCAGGGAAACACCTGTTCCCTTACATTATAAAACTGAAACCTGGGTTTAGAGATGCCTTATTCCTCAGTTCATGAAAGAATGAATGTGTGAAACTGCAAATGCAGACTTTCATACCTCACACTAGATCATGCTTCTTTTAGGGGCAACTTAACAGAGGAAATCTCTAAACCAGAAAGAATTGAGGCTCAATTCCTAATGCTAACATGTACTGGTTCTATGACCCTTGGAAAGTCACTTAAATGCTCTAGACAATTGTGCTCCAGATAGCATAGCTTTAACTATCTAAGATGATAGTTTTCAAAGAAATTGTTAAAGTGCATGGAAAGAGAGAGTTTTTCACATGAAAATTCCCTATACCAATAAGATGACAGGTGTAGTAAAATTTTCTCTTTAACTTTCAAACTTGTTCCTTTGGGAAATGGAGAAATAAAGATAGAAAGATACTATCTCCTGTATGCATGAGCTGAAAGATTTCGTAGAAATGACCCTCTTGCTTTAATATTATCCTTTCATATTGTTCAATTTTTTGAGAAATTGAGAAGTAAATAAATCCTATAATGCTGTGAATGAGATTAATGAATTCCTAGCAGCTAATGGTTGCTGAAAAGCATTGCTCATGCACTCATTTATTCATTCACTCATTCAATAAATATTTACTAATTCTTACTGGTATTGTTGTTCAGACATTTTCAATGGCATTTGAATCTTTGATAACCCCATTGGAAGTTTTCTTAATGAAGATACTAGAGTCATCTTTTCCTTTTCCAATTCATTTTTGCAGATGAAGAAACTAAGGCAAATAGAGTCAAGTGACTTGCCTAAGGTCATGTGGCTAATACAGATTTGAACTCAGGAAGATAAACTTTTCTTACTCTGGGCTCAACAATCTATCAATTGTAACACCTGTCTACCCTATAATTCCTATCTAGACATTGATTAAAAGAAAGGTTTAAAATAAGATCCTTCCCTCAAGGAGATTATCATCTAATAGAAAGAAAGAAATATCTTCCTTTTCTATTGTAAATCCTCCATATTTGATCTGTATCTTTTTCTTATCTCCCTCTGTTATGATGTCAATCCATCATTTATTCTTTCTTGATTTTGTAAAATTAATCTTTCTCCATTAACTTCTTTCCCTCTGCTTACAAACACATAAAGTCCCTCTCTAACTTAGGAGAAAAATAAAATTGCTTCCATCATACCTCAAACTATCATTCTATCTTTCCTTTCTATGCAAAATAAGCCAACATTTATTTTCTCCACTTTTTCATTCTCTTCTCCTGTTCTTCAAATTTATCTTCACCTTAATTACACATGTTCTTTCAAAAACCAATGTTATTTCTTTCCTGGTATGAACTGGATTCAGCCATTCTGGAGAGCAATTTGGAACTATGCCCAAAGGCCTGTAAAACTCGATATTCCCTTTTATCTAGCAACATTGCTAAAAAGTCTGTATTCCAAAGAGATCATAAAAAAATGAAAAGGATCTACATGGACAAAAATATTTCTAGCAGTTCTTTTTGTGGTGGTAAAGAACTAGAAGTTAAGGGGATGCCCATCAAGTTGGGGGATAGTTGAACAAATTGTGCTATATGAGTGTAATGGAATATTATTTTTCTATAAGTGATGATGACCAGATCAATATCAGAAAAACTTGTGACAACTTGCACTGGTGCTAAGTGAAGTAAAAAGAACCAGTAGAACATTGTACACAGCAACAATTCAGTGATCAAAGATAATTCCAAAAGACTTGTGATAGATAATACCATCCAAATGCAGATCGAAGCATATTATTCTTGCCTTTCTATTTTTTATTTCTCTTGTTTTTTTCTTTTTTGTCCTGATACACAATATGTCTAATATGGAAATATGTTAAATGTAACCTATACCAGACTGCATGCTGTCTTGAGAGGGGAGGGAAGGGAGGGAGGGAGAAAATTTTACAAAAATGAATATTAAAACATGCAATTGCAAAAAAACTAAAATATAACTGAAGGAAAAAAGGTTGGTGATGACCTTCAAATTATATGATCCATTGCCATTTAGTCCATCATCATTCTCTTGTGATCTTTATACTACTATTACTTGCAATGTTCTTGGAACATCACATTTTTCTTCCAATTCTATGACTATTCTGTCTTCTTTGCTTTCCTCTCCCTCCTCTTGGTCCCAGAGTTGGAAGACTTGCTAAAGATTTCATACTTCAATTCATCAGTAATAAAGTATAAATTGCTTACTATGATTGAGACACTGCTAGGTGCTGGGGATATAAGTATAAAAAAGTGAAACAATCCCTATTTGAACTGAACTCTTATTCTAATGGAGAACACATATACATGTACATAGAGATAAATGAATGTATACATGTCTCTCTATATATATTAATGTATATATATATATATAAACACAAATATAGGATAAATATCCACATATGCATATGTATACATGTATGTATAGAGAAGAATAAAGCAAATATTTTTCCCTTCTGCAACTGTTCTATGCTTCACTTCAGTTTTCATTTCTCAAAGGATAGATCATATTTAATTTAACAAGATTGAGATCAATAATATTGAAATTAGTATGAATAATATTGAAATTAAGGAAAATAGGTATTAAAATGAGTTTTGTATATATTTAAGTATATATAAATGTGTATTTTGTTTGTATGGCTATATATTCACAGACATATATAGATATGTTTATAATTTAATTACCTCATAATTATATAAAAAGCACACAATAGTTAATTACAATAGAGTCTGGGAAACATCATCAGTTACAAATGGATGTGTTGAGGAAAGTTTTCATGCAGAATATACTGCCTAATATTCAATTTAAAGGGAAGATGACCCTCTGAGTCATTAGATCTTTCCTATTCTCTTGTCTCATTGTCTCATTTTCCCTCTGTAATTTTCTTTGTTCCCACAACTTCAGTTACCTCACCATAGGTAACTTTTAATTCTACACATACAGACACAATTCCACAATTTCTCTTCTGACTTAAAATCTTATGTTCCTAATTGCTTTCTAGTTATTTCTCCTTGGAAACCCTACCTGGAAAAGCAACCTGTCTAAATCTAATCATATGTGAATGCACAAATGGTATTTTCTCAATACAGGACTATACTTTCATCACTAGGACTCCTCTGTTATTTAATAGATAAATACTAGGAAGTCAGTTAAGGTATATAGGAATTATGTGATTCACTCAAGGTCATACACCTACCAACTGTAGAAAGTGGGATTTAAACCTAACTTCTCTATAGTCCTTTACTAAAGGGAAAAAAAAAAAACCTTACAAAGTAGAATTGACCAAATGGAAAAGGTGGGTTTAAATCTCACTCTTTGATAGGTATTTTACCCTAAGGAAATCACTTAAGTTCTACGTGTTTTCTTAGTCAATACCTTCAGATTTCTTCTGTGAGCTTTTGTTTTTTTCTTTTGTATTTGTTCAAAATCCCCCCCCCCCAAGGTCAAATAACTTGTTAAAATTTACAAAGCTCAGGGCAGCTAGGCAATGTAGTGGATAGAGCCCCAGCCCCAGCTGGAGCCAGGAGGACCTGAGTTCAAATTCGGCCTCAGCCACTTAATAATTGCCTAGCTGTGTGACCTTGGGCAAGTCACTTAACCCCATTGCCTTGCTAAAACCAAAAAAAAATTCACAAAATTCATAAATCAGTAGCAGAACTCATCTGACAAAATCAATAATAGCAATTGATGTTTTGTTTTTGTTATCAATGCCTTTCAACATTCATCCACATACATATACATATTTTAAGTGACACAATTTCCTTCTATAAAATTACTTTTAAGAAGTCTTTTTCTTCAGTGAATTTTTGTGCCCCCTTTTTTTATTTGATCAATTCTGCTTTTTAAGTCATTCTTCACCTCCTCATTGACTTTTATACCTCTTTTTCCATTTAACCTAGTCTGTTTTTTTAATTATTTAATTTTTATTTTGTTTCAGAGTTTTGTTTTGTTTTTCTTGCTCAGAACTAGGAAGGTTGGCACAAAAAATGGCTAATAGAATTACTAACCAAGATTAGTAGAGAAGAAATAAAAGAATATCTCACTGCCTCCTGATGAGATAACTCACTAGGTTCTGATTAATGCTTTCCCAAAGTACTGAAAGAACTGATGGATGTCATTATTGGTAGTATTGGAAAGTTTATGGAGAATGTGGAAAATACTCAGGACTGGAAGAAAAAATACCCTGATTTTAAACAAAAGAATCTACTATATATAATAGACCACTATTTGACTTTAATTCCTAGAAAAATTCTAGAAAAGTTAGGTAGTGAGCATCTAGCAAAGGAAGCATTGATCACAAAAGAATGGGCCCTGTCCAACTAACCTTTTCTATCAAAGGTGGCAAGTCAGAAAATGCAATAAAAATAGTTTATCTTACTTTTGGTAAATCACATTAATGCAGTTTAGGTAGAACGAGCCTCTAGTAGAGAGACATGTAGACAGAAACATCAGGATGACTAATGAATCCATAAGTATAGTTCCTGATACCCAAGGAATGCTACCAATCTTTATGCTTATCCTCATCTGACCAATTTTTGATTGATAGATTCAAAGTGCCTGGGGTCTGTTCACCTTAGAATCTAGTCTGTTTTTAAGATTATTTTCTTCAATATTTTTGCATGTGCTTATGTGTGTATGTGATTTATGAAGATGTTGACTCCTTTTTTCATGATGATCTTGCATTACTCTCATTTCTCTTCCAATTTTTCATTACCTAAAACCAATTCAAATTTTTATTGAAGGCTTTGGATGTAGTTTTGACTTTGTTATCTTCTTATGAATGTGTGATTTGATCTTCTTTGTCACCACAGAAAATCTCTAAGGTCAGATTTTTTTTTCTGCTATTTGCTCATTTTCCCAGTCTTTTATTTGACTTTTAATTCTCTGTTAAAGTAGGGCTCTGCTTCCAGGATAAAGCCATACTGTCCTAAGCTTGAGAGCTTTTGTGTGATGTACAAGCTACTTTTGGAGATAGTTCCAGGACCTTGTTAAGTTTTCAGTTCTTTTGAGGTGATATGATATGGAAAGGTGTGTCTACTACCCTCTTGGCCTGTGCATCAGTCTGTGAGTGACCACAAGCATTCTTTTCTGCCCTGAAACTATGAGGAGGGTTCCCTCTTCACTGTGATCTCAAACTCTGGTATGCTAAAGCTCCTCCAAGCCCTGGGATTGCCAGCCAGGATTGCAATTCAAATCTGAGTATGGACAAAGTAACAGAGTTCTACCTCAGACCTAGTACAGAGATTCCTGTAATTTCCTTCTGATCAGTTGTTCCACCCCCTCACTGTCCATGGGCTGAGAGTTCTGGAAACAACTCTGCCACTGTTGATTCTGTGGTTTCCAAGTCCTGCCCTCAGGTCCTGGTGAGGTTTGCTCTGTACTAGGCTCCTCTTTCAACTGCATGGGCAAACCTTTTTGAGTGATCTTCAAAGATGTCTTTGGTGTCCATGGACTGAGAGGTCACTGCTGCCATTGATTCAGTTGCCCTGTGACCTGTTCTTGGTTCTTGTAGAGCAGTCCACTCCAACACAGCCTTAACTGGACTATGCTCTTCTCTCACCTTTCTGCCAACTTTCTAAGTTGTCTTGAGCTGGAAAATTGTTTCACTGTGTTTCTGTTTTATTTTTTTTTTCTTTTCTTTTAGATTCTGCCTGTCTAGATTTTCTTTCAGAGTCCTTAAAGGTATTTGGAGAGGTTTGGTGGGGAGAGCTCAGGTTAGTCTCTGCCTTTACTCTGCCATCTTGGCTTTGCCCCTTCAAAGAAGGGACTTTACATAATAGGATCCAAACACCCTTCATTTAAACACGAAGAATCTGAGGAAAAGAAAGGTAAAGGTGTTTTCTCCAAGAGTCTAAGAGCCTCCAGACTTAAGAGTCTCTTAAAGTTTTAACTCATTCTTTCTTCTGGTTAGCCTCCCCTTGAAGGAAAAAAATATGTTCTTGAAGTTTATAGAATCTCATAACTTTAAAGTAGCATATATCATATAAAAGATATAATTGAAACAGGTTATATGTATTGGATGCAAATGCACTAAATTGGATGATATAAACTACTTTAATATTTTCCTTTAAATACCTGGTTACCTGGAATGCAATGACTATGACTATGATAAACAGGTTGGAAAATGAGCAAGTCATTTTGGAGTCTGTACTAACCTGAATTGTGTGGTGCCCAAATCATGATTCATATTACATGAAATATGGACATTAGCTGCCCAACTTTACATCTTAAAGCTACTCTTAACTTTCCAAGTTCTAGAATTCAATCAAAATAATGATACTATTGTTATTGCAAAGAATATTTCAGTTATTTCACAGATGACTTTCATTTAACTTTGTTCTTGTATGGTCTCTAAAATCAAAAAACCCCTCCCTAACCATTATCTCTCTATATGTGTCATCTTCCTCAGTTAGAATGAAAACTCCTTGAGGAAAGTGCTGACTTGCTTTGAATTTTATATCTCCAATACTTACCATGGTGTTTCACTTAAAACTAGTGCTTAATAATTTTAATCATTATTAATAGTAGTTAAAAGAAGAATAGCAATAATACTAATACCTGAAAATAGGCAAAGTTTATTTCCTCTTGAATACCTAGTAAGATGTAATTCTTTGCCTAGACTTATGGATTAAAAACTTAACTTTTTTGAATGAATAGACAACAAATCGCTATTCTGAAAATACAAGCCAACAATTTGCTATAGAATTCAAACAAATTGAAACTTATCCATTACTGTTGTTGTTGTTGTTTGTCCTTTGATTTTGTAGAGGACTAATGACATCATGGGTGATGTCTTCATTTGCTCATGAATTGGATTTAAATGAGGCAGAGTTGCACAAAGTCATTAGTCACATTCTTCCAGTGGCAGTACAAAAGTCAAGATTTGATGTAATGCATACAGTGGATGACCAGGATATCTTCACATCTAACCAAGCTCTAAGTGCTCCACAGAGTGTCAGACACCTTAATGGTCACTGGAACAATTTTTCTTTTGCTTCCATTCTGCCAAGGGAAGTTTTCATATTCTTGGTTAGATATGTCTCTTAACTCACTGAAGAATTTGAAGCCTGTCTTTTCCCTTCAACCTGGTATAGTTCATCTGCTGGGATAATTTTACTCTTGCTCACAATCTCCTAGATACCACATTAATCAAAAACAAACAAAACCTTAAGAACAAATTTTTCATAATACTTTCCATACCAAATATTTATAATTTTTAAGCTTGTTTGGAATGAAAAATTTTCAAAATATAAACCTGACAAAATACAAAAAAATCGTATGGGAAGAAAATGACAAATATAGAATTCTTTATTGCTTGGTCTGCTATCAGAGTTTGACTAGGGATCTTTTTGGTGAATCTAGTACTCAGTAATTATTTTTTTTAGGAGGTAGTTTTATCCTAGATAGTATGCTGGGATATAAGGATATAAAAACAAAATTCAAAACAGTTCCTGTCCTCAAGAACATTACATTCTACTGGGGGACATACTATATAACCAGATAAGTAAACACAATAAAATTTGAAGATAAGCATATTAGCATTCAAAGGAAATGAGGAAATACTTCAGGTCCTGGAAACTTTTACAACTTGAAGAACCTAAAAAGTCATTTATTTTAGCAGTTCCTGCTACCCTAGGAATGTGAGATGTTTTAGAGAAGAGGATCACTGATTTCAAGGTACAAGAGACATCTTAAGTCTAAAGTCCTTCCCTTTAACAAACATTATATGATTGGGCCATAAGTCATCCTACAAATATTTGTGAAAGAAGTGGATATAAGTACTTTCCTTTTGCAACTTAATCTGTATCTCACATGGACAGACTCCAATTTACCACTCACACAGCTTGAAATAGTTTCACAAAACAAGTTCTGACAGGATGTGAAGAAAACACTCAGGTATTTTAAGAGGAAGGTAGAAGAGGTGTCAGAATGTGGTACCCAAGAAGAAACATAACCAAGATGCATCAATTTCAACTTAGACAGTATGATACAATAAAGAAAGTGCATTCAGAAAGACCTGAATTCAAATTCTGCATGTATTTTTTTTTCAATTGAGTGACCATGTACAAATAATTTTGTCTCTCTTAGTCTCAGTTTTTTCATCTGTAAAATGCAGGGAATAGACTTGAAATCTCAAAGGTTCATTCTACTTTTAAGTCTATGCATTATGTTCTAGAACACAGAAAGAATAAGAAAAAAAGTAACTAACACTGGAGAGATGAATTCTTTTAGACTAAAGGGGAAAAGTAAGGGCATCAATATGATTCCTTTCACTATTAATTTCAAAGAACATAGACTTGGATTTTTAAAATACCCTGGCCTATATCTCTCAGGAGGCCTTGGTCACTTGCATAGATTATCTTCAATACTTCTCTCTTGGATATGCAAGTTTTGTACTTTTTTCTCCTTTTCACTTTCCTAAAGTAAACATTGATTTGCCACAGAAACATTCATTCAAGCAGGCCTTTGCCATCAAAAATGAGAATTAAATTGGTTGTAAGCAATATGTCTATCCTATTTTCCATTTTAAGCTAAATCTAAAGGATAACTAATTTATATTACCCTGTGCATCAGGGTAGGATTGATATACATATAACAATGTCAAGAATCTATGGTTTCAGTGGTATGAAATCTTTGTCCACCAACACATCCTAAGCAATCTTTCACTTTAAGCTAAGTACCTACTCCATCAGTTACATTCAGAGAGATTAAGTGATTTTCATGGTCAAATAGGTTTTAAGCAGCATTTGAAGCTTACCTTCCTGATCCTAAGTCTAGTTTCAATTTTCATAGCTATAATGTCGTGTGTGTGTGTGTGTGTGTGTGTGTGTATGGATCTGTGATTGTGTATTATGACATTTAGTATATAGATTTATTGAAAGCTAAGGTTAAAGGGAGGCTAGGTGGCATAATGGATAAAGCACCAGCCTTGGAGTCAGGAGTACCTGGGTTCAAATCCGGTCTCAGACACTTAATAATTACCTAGCTGTGTGGCTTTGGACAAGCCACTTAACTCCATTTGCCTTGCAAAAACCTAAAAAAAAAGATAAGGTTATATATGGGTAGTGTTGGATCTGAAGCCAGGATGATTCATCTTCATGGGGTTCAAATCCAACCTCAGATATTTACTAGGCATATCACTTAACTTTCTTTGCCTCTGATCCCTCATCTGTAGAATAAGCTGGAGAAGGAAATGGCTAACTACTTCAGTGTCTTTACTAGGAAAATTCCAAATAGAATCATGAAGAACTGAATGTGACTAAAAACAACTGAATAACCACAACAAGCAAAGGTCATACATAGATATGTATATACATCTATATTTATGGAATAACTCTATGTCAATAGTTTATAAAGAATCATTGCATTTCTAAATATCTCCTCAGCCCTTCTTCATGGCTTACAGTAAAAGGGGTGTAGGATAAATGTAATATCTCCCAAATACCACGTAGGATAAAGGTAATATCTCCCAAAGTACCACCTAGAACTTCCTTGACCCTTGTCTATTACATCACTATGAGTTTCCAGCTTCTCACATATACCCTTGAGAGTTATATCAGTTCTTCTCTCTAAGTGACTGGAGGGACAGTTAACTATCACAGAAAACATCTTCTCTCTAAGTGACTGGAGGGACAGTTAACTATCACAGAAAACAAGTGAAAAGTTTCAGAAATAAATGAAAAGGCATATTTTAAAAGAGAAAAAAGGGAGCAAAAAAGGAAACAAGTGACAGCTATCTTATCTGCTTGTCATAATTCTGAATTACTCTATAATGAATCTTAATGGAAATCTCTAAGGAGATAGAAATGATCTCAGAAATTTATATCTTGAAGACTATTGAGCAATGTTAATTAGTAAATCTTCATCTACTGTTCTAGAAACCAGTGAAAATTAGAGAGTAATTACTTCTTCCTTATTTATGTCATTCCTTAGGAAGTTTAATATTTTTGAGTGTATTTGATGGGGTGGGTACTTAAAAATATTTCACTGATGTTGTTACAAAGAGACACATGTGGGCTTGGTGTTCCTGGTTCTAGTTTTGTTTGTTATGGTATCTTCTCATTATCAGATGCTGGTGGACAGGGCAGGGTGCTAGTGGAGGAAGGGAAGTATGAGACTTTATAAAAGTATTCAGTCCAAGTTTGACAAGATGAATTCATATAAGTCTCCTTTTTTAGCTTTTGTATACCTAGAATTCATCAAACATTCTTACAAATGGCTTTATGTTTTGAAATAAAATAATAAGTACCAAGTTAGCTATAGGCAGTATAAGATGGTCAGCCCTTTCCCACTGGACCCAAATCTGTCAACAGAACCTAATATGGAAAATGTTCCCTATTTTCAATGAACTACCTAAGGGCATGATTATGGAAAATCATGTGCTTCATGGTTAGGTTTGTGATTTATTCACAACCCTAGACAATTATCTGAGAATTAGGATGGGGAATTAAAAGTATACTGAATTAGAATGAATGACCACAGAGGCAGACTTGGTGTAATGCCTTCCATTTTACTATAGAATAAAGTCTTGTTTTAAGCAAAGAAATATGGATTTGTCATTTCATATCAACCCAATGCATTTATAACACAACAGGTATAATGTCAGAGAAAATTAGAGCAAATATTTTCTTCCTGCATCTGTTCTATGGTTCATTTCAGTTTCCTTTTCCCCAGAACCATTTCTCCATGGAATACAAATCATTTTTCCCTAGATAATGGTAATTTTTTTAAAAAAGCAGCTAAAAGAATGTTGCATATATTTAAAATAATAATGTAGTAGATAGAGTGTTGACCTTAAAATAAGGAAACCTGAGTCCAAATTTGCTGTATACTTGCTGTATGACTCTAGCCAAATCATTTAAGCTCTCGGTTCTTTAGGTAATACTCTCAGACAATAACATGTAGAGTAGGTATCACAGGTCCATAAACTGTCCCTAGCACATATTTTCTATGTTGTCATATAATTACTCTTTGAACCTCATTTTAGAGATTAATTCCTTTTTGATTGATACAATTTTATCAGAATCAAAATTTTATGGACTCTTAGATATCAAGCAATTATCAGAAGTTTACTGTATGCTAGGTATTATAAATCCAAATAATTAAGAGAATCTATTACTTCAAATGATTTACATTCTACAAGAAAGAATACTGCATATTCACAAATAAATAAATAACCCATCTATCAAAATGAACTTCACTCTTTAGGAAGTAGGTAGTATTACAGTTCATTCTAATTCGGTGTACTTTTAATTCCCAATACTACTTCTAAGATAATTGTCTAGGGTTGTGAATAAATCACAGACCTAACTATGAAACACATGATTTTCTATAATCATGTCTTAGGTAGTTCATTGAAAGCAGAGAACATTTTCCATATAGGTTCTGTTGATAGTTTATGTCCAATGGAAAAAGGTTGAACATCTTATACTGCCTATAGCACTCCCAGTTCCAAAATCCATTTCTTTGAAGGAAATGTTCCTTGACAGTAACCTTGAAGAAAGGTAAGGTTTCAAAGACACAAAGATGAAGGGACAGAAATAACACAGATTTGGAGGCAAACCTGTGCAAAGACAAAGAGATGAGAGATGGAAAGCTACAAAGAATAGGTAAATTTGAATGGAATTAGCGTGCAGTAGGGAAGTAAAGTGGTAAGATGAGGAAAAGAGGATGAATCTGGAAAGTTAATGGTTTTTGAATACCAAATAGAATTTTCATATTATTCAGGGTCCAAAAGGGGACAAAGTTTTTTTTGAGAAGGGAAATGGCATAGTCGAATTTCCACTTTAGTATTATCAATTTAACAACTGCAACCTATAACCCGGGACCACTGAAAGGACTCAGTGTGTCTTTGAATTACATCATCTATCTGGCTATCTCTCTAGTTCCCTAAAAGACAGGTAATACAAATGGACAAGTTGGGTTCAAAATGAAGCAGAAAGTAAAGAATGGCTCAAAATGCCCTTAAGAAATTCCAAGTTTTTTAAGTTTATTTATATAAGGCAATGTGATTAAGTGACTTGTCCAAAGTCACACAACTAGGCAATTATTAAATGTCTAAGGCCTAATTTGAATTCAGATCCTCCTAACTCCAGGATGAGTGCTCTATCCACTGCACCACGTAGCTGCCGCCCCAAATCCTTTTAATAACTCTAAACTTCATGCTGAAAAAATATCTATTTTAGAAATAATCATATTTTATCAGTGTTGTTATATGGCTATGAAACTTGAGATATAATCTACAAAGAGTTAAACGAGAGTATCACCTAGAGAGCAATGGAAAGCAAATGGTCAGTCTGTAAAATTAAAGAAATGATTAGTCTGCAATATTAAAGAAATAATCACCTTGAAAGGACAGAAAAAAAAAGGATATCATTATGGGTATGTATAGTGAAGGAAGAAAATGAACTAATTGCATTGTGAAGCCAAAAGTTACTAAGTTTATAACTCAGCTGTTCCAAATGTCCAGTGGAGACATTACTCACTGTAATATAAGGAGAAAACAAGGAAAAATTTTGTTGCAACTTCCATGATAAACTTCTGAGAACACTGGTAAACAGTTAAACAGAATTGGAAAGCTGCATGCAAGGCTTCATGATGCAATGTGTGTGACTGGAGGGGTCATCTAAATTTAAGATCACAAATCCATTTCTATGTTTGAGTTTTGAACATTTAGTTGAGAAAGAGTAGAGAAATTAAAAATGTTTAATAGCTTAAAGGAGTAGTAAGATGAGAATACTGTCGTGTTTTCTTCATTTGTTATTAGAAGAGAGCTAAATATATGACAGGAAATGGGAAAACAAAAATTGAGTAGAGAAAGGGAATGATCAAAAGGATAATCTCTTCACAAATTTGCATTTCATCCTTGTGCAAGGAACATGCTAGTCTTCTCTGTATCATTCCAATTTTAATATATATGCTGCCAAAGTGAGCAATCAAAGAGATAATCACTCCAAAGGGCTAGAATAACATGGGACTAAAAGCATATAGAAAGATTCTGATGTTGGCAAAATGAAAGCTCCTTCCACCTTAGAGACTAGGGGATGGGGAAAGGGGTATGATGTTGAGGTTATTTGACATGTGAAACATGGGGACAAATGGAGTTCATTATTTTTTTTCAATTAGGCTTGATGTTAGTTTCTTTGCTGAGTGAAATGATGGAGAAGATTATGTAAACAGTGAAAAGAGAGAGAAGGTTTATAAAATTGTTATAGGTAGTACAACAGAATTGGTCACAGAAGAACAAAAAGAAAAGATAAAGGATCACATGAAGAAGTGAGGACCCAGTTGAAATGAGATAATATAAAGGTCTTGTGGATTCAGATGGAATAGTTATGTGTCCTTCAGATTCATTCAGCAGGGCATGAGCAAAAGAAGAGGTATGAATGTTGAAAGTAATCTAATGTTCTTATGACAAGGGCATCAGAAGCAATAGTACAAGGATGGACTGATAAGGAGTAGGGATGTTTGTTTGAAGTACTAAGAATAGACTTAGAAAAAGTGGGGGAAAGAGAGGCATGTATGGATGTAAGGTTATTATCAGATAAATAAAAATAATTATTATTATCTAGAATTTAAAGATGGAACATTTGTGGATGATGAAAAAATCTAGGTTTTTAACTTGCTGACATGGCATCTCTGAATACATTTTAAGAGGTCTGTAAACTTGAATAGGGTAGTGTCAGGATAAGGAAACAGGCATTGTCTCTTGATTTTAATGTAACTTGGTTTTTTTGGAATCTCATGAATTTTACTTTATGGATTTAAAATTTTTATTCTAAAAAGTAAGTCATAGGTTTTACCACAATGCCAAAAGAGATGATGGTATATAAAAAAGCATTAAGAACCTCTCACCAAAGATTGAACCATCCATATGTCATTGAGATGGGATGAATAGGCAAGTCATAAGGATAAAGGAGAGTAGTGAACTGAGACTTAAGGAGTTTTAAAAGATATCAGTATGCAAATTGATATCACCAAGGAGAATGGAACATAGAGGATGACTGGAACCAATTCCTTGAGAAAGGATGGAAAATGACACAGAGACTGATAAAGTCTTCAAATATCTTTATGGAATGAAACTTACAAGAGAATATATTAAGCTATGAGGAAAGGATTTATTAGTAGGACTAAAGATCAAGAAAGTTCCCTTCTTCCTCCAGATAATATGTGTGCATGTATGTGTGTGAACATGTGTGACAGATGAACAGAGACCAGGAGAGAGACAGAGATTTGGAGAAGATAGGCAATGCTAGAGAGGGTGTTCTAAGGGCACTCAGGTTTCAGGAACTGAAAGGAAATGGTAAAGTTTTATTAATTAGAATGCCCAGCAATTACACATTTAACTAAGTCAGGCAGCATAGGGTTGAAATTAAGCTACAACAGATTGTTTCAGAAGGTATCAGAACATTTGCCCAATAGTCTATGACCTAATAAGAACATTTTATTCTTCTTCAATGTAGAATAAAACCATGAACTAAATTCTGAAAAAAATCTCATTTTATGACATGAATTTTGGGGACAACAATGGTAATAATAAGATTTAGATAATATTTTAAGATTTGCAAAACAAACTTCCAGCCAAGATGATGGAGAGAAGAGAGGTACAGTGCTAAGGTCTCCTCGTTACCACTCAAATAATATGAAAGAAACCTCTTAATAGAAATTCAGCTAACAAAACCTAGAAAGAGAAGCTAGGAGAAGAACATTTACCAAAAAGGTCTGTCTCAGGGGACTGTGAGTAAACCAGGAGCAGAGAGCAGAAAGCCAACCTATGGGCAGTGGTGGGTTGAAACCAGATGACTAACCTTAGCCCCAAAGGCTTTGGTAGTGCGAGCACTGGTCTGGGGAGTCCAAGTGGGGCTGGAGGGCCAGTCCCAGTACAGAAAATCATGGAGTGCTGCTGAACATCCATTTGCTCAGCCCAGGACTCATGAGCTCCATAATTTTAGCAGAATCCTCTTCTGAGAACAAACCCCACCCTAGACCAGGTGTGGGCAGCAGAGTTCACTCAGCTGAAAAGGGAAATTAACATTCTCTCCCCACAACTCATCACACATTGTTTGAGGATAATTCAGACCTTGCAGTGGCCCTCACCCCCACCAGGCCTGGGAAGAGTACCTCAAATCAAGGCCACAGACACTCCAGAAAAATCAACCAGCACCCCTTACTGGCCATACCACTTGGAGTTACTAAGCCAAGTGAGCAAAGCTTCTAGGGTATTCAAAACCAAATCTCTGTGAGTCAGCCTCTGCCCCAACACAAGATCCTAGGAAAAAGAAGAAAAGATGGACAACTAGGTGGCACAGTGTATAGAGCACTGGCCCTGGAGTTAGGAGTACCTGAGTTCAAATCCAGACTCAGACACTTAATAATTATATAGCTGTGTGACCTTGGGTAAATCACTTAACCCCATTGCCAAGCAAAAACTAAAAAACAAAAACAAAAAAAAAAAAGAAAGAAAAAGAAAATGAAGAATGGCCAGTGGAAAGGGGGGGGCATTGAAAACTACTAAGAAAGCAGAGACCTTAACCCAGAGATAGCTAGAAATTTTGAGGAGAATATGAATTGGTCTCAGAAGAAATGGGGGGTAGGTAGAGCCAAGGTGGCTACAAGAGAGGATTGTCTTTTAGGTGCTCTCTTTCAAAACTTAGAAACTAAGGACTGTAACTAAATTTTCAAGTGACAGAATCTACAGAGGGATCCAGTGAGGCAGTTCTCCAACCCAAGGTAACCTGGAAAAGATCTGAAAGGCTCTGCTCCCTGGGGTTGGAGGGGTGGCCCACCAGAGTGAAGGAACTCCAGCCTCCCAGAGGCAGCCCCAGGGCACTGGAAACCATGGCTAACAGCAGCCACAGCAGTTTCCTGACCTACACTCGGGAGTACAGGGCACACCTTGGAAGATCAGTGGGGGTTGGCCTCTGCCAGAGCTAGCACATGAAGCCTAGCCCTCAGGGCACACAGCGAGCAACATGACTGTAGCAGCCCAGATCCAGGAAGGGAAAGCAGAAGTCAGTAAGCAGGAGCCCCCAGGGCATGAGTGCTGAGATTAGGGAGGGGAGTGTAGAGCAACTGCTGAGCTCTGTCCTTGTCCCTGGAACAGGACCCTGGGGCTCTGACCACATTCAGATCCTTATTGCAGTCTAGGCCCCCCCACAGAACAGCAGGGCCCTCCCCACCTCAGCCCCTTGGCAGAGGGGTGCACTTATGGTCATTCACAGATCAGGAGGGAGGACAGAGCCTCACACGCAGAAATCCTTGTGGGGGTGCCCCAATGATACTCAAAAGCTTAGGAAGCATGCCAAAACCAGTCACAGACTGGAGAAATGAGTAAGCAGAGAAAAAAGAGGAACACCATTGAGAAATACTTTGCCTATGATCCCAAGAAGGATCAAAACACTCAATGTGAAGATGAGGAAGAACAAGCTCCTACATCTAAAGACTCCAAGAAAAACAGAAATTGGGCTCAGGCTACGACAGAGCTCAAAAAAGACTTTAAGAAACTGGGAAAGGAAATGAGAGAGATGCAGGAAAAACATGAAAATGAAGTCAGCAGCTTAGTCAAGGATATCCAAAAAAAATGCTGAAGAAAATAACATGTTAAAAACCATCTTAGGTCAAATGAATAAAACGGTTCAAAAAAGTTATTGAGGAGAAGAATGATTTAAAAAGCAGAATTGGCCAGATGGAACAAAGAGATAAGAAAGCTCTCTGAGGAAAACAAATCCTTCAGAAGTAGAATGGAAATGAGGAAGGCTGATGATTTTATGAGAAATCGGGTCACAATACTTCAAAACCAAAAGATTGAAAAATTAGAAGAAAATGTGAAACATCTCATTGAAAAAAACAACTGATTTGGAAAACAGATTTAGGAAAGATAATCTAAAAATTATTGGAATACCTGAAAGTCATGATCAGGAAAAGAGCCTTGACATTATTTTCAAAGAATTACTACAGGAAAATTGCCCTGATATCCTAGAAGCAGAGGGCAAAATAGAAAATTGAGAGAATCCACCGATCTCTCCGAGAAAGAGATCCAAAAAAATAACAACCCCCAGGAATATTATAGCCACGTTCCAGAACTCGCAAGTCAAAGAGAAAATATTTCAAGCAGCCAGAAGGACACAATTCAAATATCATGGAGCTGCAGTCAGGATCACACAGGACTTACCAGCAACTACATTAAAAGCTCATAGGGCTTGGAATATTTTATTCCAGAAGGCAAAAGATCTTGGAATGCAACTGAGAATCAACTACCCAGCAAAACTGAACATCCTTTTCCAGGGAAAAAGATGGACTTTCAGTGAACCAGGGGAATTTCAAATGTTCCAGTTAGAGTGGCCAGAGCTGAACAGAAGGTTTGATCTTCAAATACAGGACTTGGGGGAACATAGAGAGTGGAGGACAAGGGGAAAATAAGAGGGACTTAATGATGATGAACTACATGTACTCCTGCATAGAAAAAATGATACTGATAATACTAATATGAAGCTTCTCACTTAATAGAGCAGATAGAAGAAGCTTTTATAGATGAAGCACAGGAAAGAGCTGAATTTGAAGATATAATATAGTGTAAAAATGGAGTCAATGGCTAAAAGGGAAATTTAATGGGAGAAAGGAAAAGGAGAGGAGGAATAGGCTATGATATTTCATATAATAAGTTTTTTTATTATAATGAGCTATTGCAATGATATAGAAGTAGGGTAGGCAAGGGGGAATGAAGGAATCTTCTCTCTCATCAGAGGTGGTTAGGAGAGGAAACAGCATATATATACTCAATGGGGTATAGACATCTGGAGTAAGAAGGAGAGAAAGGGGACAGGGCGAAGGGGGGGATGTGAGTGATAGAGGAGAGGGTTGAACATAGGGGGGAGAGTGGTCAGATATAACACATTTTCTTTTTTACTTCTTGCAAGGGTCTGGGATTGGATGGCCTGTCCAGGACCATAGGGCTGGGTGGATGCTGGGTCTAAAGGGCAATATTTGGGCTCGGGGCCTCTGGTCTCCAGTGCCAGGCATCTGTCTACTGTGCCACTCAGCTACCCTACAGCAGAGACAGAGTGAAAGGAGAGAGAAAATATAGTATATGGTAGTGGAGAAGTACGAAAGGAGGGAGTTGCGATCAGCAATTGCAATGGTGGAAAAATATGGAAGTAACTTTTGTGATGGACTTATCATAAAGAATTTGATCCACCTGTGACAGAGCTAGAGGTGTTGGAACACAGACTGAAGCACATTTTTTATTATTATTATTTTGGGAGGGGGTTTCATGGTAAATGGTGGGGTGGCTTGCCTGAGGCCACACAGTTGGGTGACTGTTGGGTGTCTGAGGCCAGATTTGGACCTGGGTGCTCCTGGTCCACCACCCAGCCACCCCTACTATTATTATTATTATTATCATCATCATCATTATTATTGTTGTTATTGTTGTTACTATTTTATTTTATTTTGGGTCTTTTCTTTCTTTTTTTATTTTGGTTTTTGCAGGGCAATGGGGTTGGGGTGGATTGCCTGGGGTCACAGCTGGGTGATTGTTGGATGTCTGGGGCTGGATTTGGGCTCGGGTACTCCTGGCTGGAGGCTCACTGCTCTGTTCACTGAGCCCCTGGCCACATCTACTACTATTATTATTTTTTCATTTTTCATTTTAATTTTTTTCTCTCTCCTTTACATTATCACTCATGTGGGTCTGTATTTTTTTTTGGAGAAGGGGTATTATGTTTACTCTTAAACAAGAATATTTTAGTAATGTATAAAAAAACATTATTTGTACAATTTGGATCAATGTATACCATGGAAGCAATGCAAAGTCTGGCAAATTGCCTTCTGTGGGGGGTGGGGTGGGGGTAAGGAAATAAGATTAGGGGAAAAATTGAAAAACTCAAAATAAAATAATTTTTTTAAATAAATAAATTAATAAATTTTAAAAAGAAGAAATCAGGAAGGAGTTCAAAAATCATTTGGAAAAACTGAAAAAGAAACTTAAGAGAAATTAACACCTTGCAAGAGAAAATTATCATCTCTCAACAAGAAAACAAATTCTTGGGAAACAGAATTGGACAAATACAAAAAGAAAACAATTCTCTCAAATTCTCAACTGCACAGAAGCAAAAAGAAAATAAATTTCTCAAAACTAAAATTTGGCAAATGGAAAACTCCTTCAAAAATAAAATTGACCAATTGGAAAAGGAATTGCAAAAGGTAAAGGAAGAAAATTTTTCTCTAAAAAGAAGAATGGAATCTGTGGAAAATAATGACTTCATGATACAACAAAAATCTATTAAAAATGCAAAAATTGAAAAAAATAGAAGAAAGTGTAAACTATCTTATCAACAAAACCACTGACATAAGAGAATAGATCCAAGGGAGAAAATCTAAGAATCACTGGGCTTCCTGAAAGCATTGAAGGGAAAAAAAAGCCTGAACTTAATATTACAGGATTTAGTAATGGAAAAAAGAGGCCAAAATAGTTATTGAAAAAATACATCAATCCCCTCCAGAAAGGTATTCCAAGTTGAAAACATCAAGGAATATAGTAGCCAAATTCCAAAACTATCAGATAAAAGAGAAAAATACTACAAAAAGCCAGAAATAAATAATTTAGTTACCAAGGAGCCACAGTAAGGATTACACAGGACCTAGCTGTATCACCATTAAGGGATTGAAGGGCCTGGAATGAGATAGTCTGAAGAGCTAGAGAATTTCGAATGAAGACAAAAATCCACTCCCCAGAAAAAGGGGAAAAGATGGACATTTAGTGAAATAGGAGACTTCCAACTTTTCCTGATGAAAAGACCACAGATCAAAAGAAAATTTGGACATCAAACAGGAGACTCAAGAGAAACATGTAAAGGTTTTTTTAAAAGAGTTTAAAAAACCTGCTATCCAATAAGATGAAACTGACTATATCCCCACCTGGGAGAAAGAATCTTATAACTCTTGAAAAGTGTAACTCTATTAGAGCCAATATACTTAGCCTGAAGTGTTGAACACTCATGACTTATCCTTGACTGAAGGAATTATTAAAAAACAATATCTACTTAAAAAAGGAGGACAGTAAAGAGATGGGAGGATGGAGGAGAATGAATAGGTTGAAACATAAAGAGGTATAAAGGACCTATTGCAATAGAGGGGAAGAAAGGAGGAAGTGAGAACCTCCTTAATTTTATTCTCTTCAGAATAGGCTTAAGTTTAACATTCACAAATTTATTTATGTTGAGAAACTTATCTTAACTTTCAAGTATTAAAAAGGAATGGGAGACAGAGGAAGAAAATAAGAAATAAAAGAAGGAAGAATGGGAAAAAGAGAAAGGGGAAGGAAAGGGGGGGTTGGATACAAGGCAGCAAACACAGTGAATGTAGTGATATTCAGAAACAAAATAATGGGAAATATGCATAAAGTGAAAAAAGGGAAAAATATAAATGGAGGGAAAATAGTATGGAGGGCAATAAAGACTTAGTAATTAAAACCTTGAATGTAAATGGGATGAACTCTCCCATAAAAATATAAGTGAATAGCAGACCATATTATAAACCAGAATCCTATAATATGCTCCAAGAAACTACATTTAAAGCAGAGAAATATATACATAGTAAAGGTAAAAGTTTGGAGCAAAATATATTTTGCTTCAGCTAAAGTGAAAAGAGCAATGGTAGTAATCCTTATCTCAGACAAAAAAATTGCAAAAATCGATGTCATTAAAAGATATAAGGAAAGAAACTATATCCTCCTAAAATGTACCATAGAAAATGAAGTAATTTTGGGGCAGCTAGGTGGCGAAGTGGATAAAGCACCGGCCTTGGAGTCAGGAGTACCTGGGTTCAAATCCGGTCTCAGACACTTAATAATTACCTAGCTGTGTGGCCTTGGGCAAGCCACTTAACCCCATTTGCCTTTCAAAAAAAAACCTAAAAAAAAAAAATGAAGCAATTTCAAGAATAATTATGTATGCAGCAAATGGTATCGCATCCAAATTTTTAGAGGAAAAGTTGAATGAATTACAGGAAGACATAGACAGCAAAATTCTAGTGATGGGAGACCTTAACTTTGCCACTCTCAGATTTTAATAAATGTAATCATAAAAAAACAAGAAGGAAGTTAAGGATGCAAACAAAATGTTAGAAAACCTACACATGATAGATCTTTGGAGAAAGTTCAATGGGGATAGAAAGGAATATACTTTTTTTCCTGCAGTACATAGTAATTAAACAAAAATTGACCATATACTAGGGCATAAAAACCTAATAATAAAATACAGAAAGGCAGAAATAGTGAATACATCTTTCTCAGATCATAATGCAATAAAAATCACATGCAATAACTGGCCAGGGAGAGATAGACCTAAAACTAACTGGAAACTAAATGACCACATTTTAAATAAATAGTGAATCAAACAACAAAATTTAGAAAAAATTAATGATTTCATGTGAGATAGTGACATTAATGAAACAACATAGCAAAACATATGGTATATGGTTAAAGCAGTTGTCAGAGGATATATTATATCTTTAAATATTTACATGAACAAAATGGAGAAAGAGGAAATCAATGAACTAAACATGCAACTAAAAAATTAGAGAAAGAACAAATTTAAAACCCCCAATTAGATGCAAAATTAGAAATTATAAAATTAATGGAGAAATTAATAAAAGCAAAAGCAAAAAAATTATTGAACTAATCAGTGAAACCCAAAGTTGATTTTTATGAAAAATCCAATAAAATTACTAAAACTGATTAATTTGATTAAAAAAGCAAAGTAGAAAACCAAATTACCAGTGTCATAAATGAAAAAAGGTGAACTTACCACCAATGAGGAGGAAATTAGAGCAACATTGCAGAATTATTTTGCCCAATTATATGCTCATAAATTTGATAATCTAAGTCAAGTGAATGAATATTTAGAAAAATATAAGTTGCCCAATTTAAATGAAGAGGAAGTTAAATACTTAAATAACCTAATCTCAGAAAAAAAATTCAACAAACCATCAGTGAACTGGCTAAGAAAAAATTTCCAGGGCCATATGGATTCACAAGTGAATTATATCAAACATTTAAGGAATAATTGGTTCCAATTCTCTAAAAACACTTTAACAAAATAAGTGAGGGACTTCTGGTCAAGATGGCAGAGAGAAGACAGGCACAGTTCTAAAGTCTCTTAATCTTTCCCCATCTATGATATGAAACAAACCTCTTAACAGAAGTACAATCAACCAAACCTGGAAAGAAAAGACAGCAAAAAGAACATCTACCTCAGAATTTGTCTTCCACAGTCCTGGATGAGTCTGGGCACAGAGGATAGATAAGCCATGGATCAGCCTGATTAGTAGTGAGGGTGGAGCCCTGAGAGCCTGAGGGCCTGAGAGCTGAACCTGCTTGATCAGTAGCATTGCTAGACTGTGGGGGCTTGGGACAATTAGGGAGCAGAGGTATTGGTGCTGGAGCTGACTGTCTGGAGCTTGCTGACAGGGCTGGGGGGAGAGTTCCTGTGCAGGAGAGCTGTGGACATCATCCCTGTGCTCCTCTGGTCAGGAGGAACTCTGTCCATGCCTCCATTATAGCTGAAGCCTCTTCCAATAACAAACACAATTACATACAGGCACAGGTGTGTGAGCAGAAGAACCAACTCAGCTCACAGTAGGGACAAGGATGACCTCAACCCAGGGTAAAGTCCACCATTGATTGAAGACAAAAGTATTTAACAGCTTCCATCACCAGGTCCAAGCCAAGGGAGAAGGCCTCAATCAAGGTGATTGAGACACTCCAGAGAAAGCAACCAGCACCCATTGGCCAGCTGGAGAAATTACACTCAGTGAGCAAATCCTCTAGTACCCCCTACTGGACTCATTGAGTAAAGCCTCTAGGGAAACCAACCACACCTCTGTGAACCAGCCCATCCCCAATTTAAGGTCTTAGCTAAATGAAGAAAGGTCAGTGGAAAGGTGGATCCATAGAATGATTCTTGGAAGGAAATGATCCTAACTCAGAAAGACCTAGAATCTCTGAGGAGAATATGATCTGGTCTCCAGGACAGAAAGACTTCCTTGAAGAAATAAGGAAGAAGTTTAAAAATAAATTGGAAAATTTGGTAAAAGAAACCCAAGAGAAGATTAATACCTTGCAACAAGGGAAAAAATTAGAAAATACAATTGGACAGAAAGAAAATGAGAATAATTCTCTCAGATCCTCAATTGGGCAAATGCCAAAAGAACATAATTCTTTCAAAATCTCAATTGGTCAAATGGAAAGCTCTTTCAAAAATAGAATTGACCAATTGGAAAAGGAGTTGCAAAAAGGTAAATGAAGAAAACTCCTTTAAAAAAAAGAATGGAGAAATTAATAAAATTGAAATTAAAAAAAACCTATTGAAATAATAAATAAAACCAAGAGTTGGTTTTATGAAAAAACAATAAAATTTATAAACCTCTGGTCAATTAGATTTAAAAAAGAAAAAAGAAAACCAAATTGCTAGCATCATAAATGAAAAAGTGAACTCACACCAATTAGGAGGAAATTAAACTAATAATTCAGAATTAATTTGCCCAACTCTATGCAAATAAATTCAACAATCTAAGTGAAATGGACAAATATTTACAAAAATATAAGTTTTCCAGGTTAAATGAAGAGGAGATTAAAAACCTAAAAAGGCCTATCTCAGAAAAAAGAAATTCAACAAATCATCATTAAACTCTCTAAGAAAAAATCTCCAAGACCAGAGGTAATCACAAGTGAATTTTACCAAACATTTAAGGAACAATTGGTTCCAATTCTATATAGACTCTTTGGAAAAATAGGGGAAGATGGAACTCTAACTCTTTCTATGAAACCAATATAGTGCTGATACCTAACCAGGAAGAGTTAAAAAAGAGAAAGAAAATTATAGTCCTATCTCCCTGATGAATATAAATGCAAAAATCTTAAATAAAATCTTAGCAAAAAAGATTACAAGTCATCACTAGGATAATATATTTTGACCAAGTAGCATTCATCCCAGGAATGCAGGGTTGTTCAATATTAGGAAAACTGTTAGTATAATCAATTAAATCAATAACAAACCTATCAGAAATTATATGATCACATCAACAGATGCTGAAAAAGCTTTTGGCAAAATACAGCACACATTCTTACTAAAAACATAAGAGAGTGTAGGAATAAATGGACTGTTTCTTAGAATAAGAAACCATCAGCAAGCATTATATTCAATGGGGAGAGGCTAGAGGCATTCCCAATAAGATCAGGGCTGAAACAAGTATGTCCATTAACACCACTATTATTCCATATCATATTAGAAATGTTAGCATCAGCAATTAGAGAAGAAAAAGAAATGGAAGGAATTAGAATTGGGAAGGAAGAGACAAAACTCTCACTCTTTGCAAATGATATGATGGTATACCTAGAGAATTCCAAGAAATCATCCAAATAACTACGGGAAACAACAATTTTAGCAAAGTTGCAGCATATAAAATAAACCCTCATAAATTTTCAACTTTTCTATATATGACTAGCAAGATACAGCAGAAAGAACTAGAAAGAGAAATTCCATTCAAAGTAACCTCAGACAATATATAATACCTGGGAGTCTACTTGCCAAGGCAGACTCAGAAATTTTTTGAAAACAATTATAAAATAATTCTCACACAAATTGAATAAGATTTAAATAACTGGACAAACATCAACTGCTAATGGATAGGTTGTGCTAATATAATAAAAATGACAATTCTACCAAAACTAAACTATACCTTTAGTGCTCTACCAATCAAAATTCCCAAAAATTATTTTAATGATTTAGAAAAAGTTGTAAGTTGAGGCGGCTAGGTGGCACAGTGGATAGAGTAATGACCCTGGAGTCAGGAGTACCTGAGTTCAAATCTGGACTTAGACACTTAATAATTACCTAGCTGTGTGGCTTTGGGCAAGCCACTTAACCCCACTGCCTTGCCAAAAAAAAAAGAGTGTAAGTAAATTCATATGAAGAAATATAAAGTCAAGAATTTCCAGGGATTTGATGAAAAATGTGCAAAAGAAGGTAGCTTAGCCCTTCCTGATCTAAAATTATATTATAAAGCATCACTCATCAAAACTCTCTGGTATTGGCTGAGAAATAGAGTGGTGGACCAGTGGAATAGACTAGGTGCAAGAGCAGGAAACAATTATAGTGATCTGCTGTTTGATAAACCCAAAGAGTCCAGCAACTGGGATAAAAACTCTCTCTTCAATAAAAACTGCGAATTGTGGGGAAAATTGGAAGTTAGTATGGAAGAAACTTAGATTAGACCAGCACCTCACACCCTATACCAAGAAAAGATCCAAATGGATACAGGATTTAGACATAAAAAACAATACTATAAGCAACCTAGAAGATCAAAGACTAGTTTACCTGTCAGATCTATGGAAAGGGAAGCAGTTTACAACTAAGTAATTATGACTAATGTTTCTGATAAAGGACTCATTTCGAAAATATAAAGAGAACTGAGTCAAATTTTTAAAAGAAAAAGCCATTTCCCCAGCTGACAAATGCTTAAGAGTTATGCAAATTCAATTTACAGATGAAGACATCAAACAATCCATAGCTATATGAAAAATTGCTCTAAATCATTACTTATTAGAGAAATGAAAATTAAAGCTTCTCTGAGGTACCACCTCATACCCCTTAGACTGGCCAATATGACCAGAAGGGAGAATAATCATTATTGGAAGGGTTGTGGGAAACCTGGGTCACTATTGTTGTTGGAGCTGTGAACTCACCCAGTCTTTCTGAAGAGCAATTTGGAACTATGCCCAAAGGGCAACAAAAATGTGCATACCCTTTGATCCATCAATACCACTACTGGGTTTATACCATGAAGAGATAATGATAAAGGGTAAAAACATCACTAGTACAAAACTATTCATAGTAGCCCTGTTTGTCGTGGCAAAGAATTGGAAATCAAGTAAATGTCCTTCAATTAGGGAATGGCTTAGCAAACTGTGGTATATGTTTTTCATGAAACAATTTTGTTCTCTTAGAAACCAGGAGGGATGGGAATTCAAGGAAGCCTGGAGGGATTTGGATAAACTGATGCTGAGTGAGATGAGCAGAACCAGAAAAACATTATACACCCTAACAGCAACATGGGGGCGATGATCAAACTTGATGGACTCACACATTCCATCAGTGCAACAATCAGGGACAACTTGGGGCTGTCTGCAATGGAGAATACCATCTGTATCCAGAGAAAGAACTGTGGAGTTTAAACAAAGACCAAGGACTATTACCTTTAATTTAGAACAAAAAAAAAACTGATGTCTCATTTTCTGATCTTGCTATCTCTTATTTATTTTTCTTCCTTAAGGATATGATTTCTTTCTCATCACATTCGATTTGGATCAATGTGTACCATGAAAACAATGTAAAGACTGAAAAATTGCCTTTTGTCGGGGTTGGGGTAGGGATGTTAGATCAGGGGAAAAATTGTAAAACTCAAAATAAATAAAATCTTTATAAAAACAAAAAGAAAATAATAAAACAGAAGAAAATAAACAAAAGAAAACAAAATAGGTAATGACAGAATTCTGTTTCTTTTTATGACACTGATATGGTGCTGATAACTAAAACAGAAAGAGTCGAAACAGAGAAAGAAATTATAGACTTATCTCCCTAATGAATATAGAAGCAAAAATCTTAAAATCTTAGCAAAGCAATTACAGCAAAGTTATCACTAGAATAATAAACTATGACTAAGCAGGATTCATCCCAGGAATGCAGGGTTGGTTCAATATTAAGAAAATTAGTAGTTTAATTAATTATTATATCAATAACAAACCTATAGAAATCCTATGATTATCTGAATAGATGCAGAAAAATCTTTGGAAAAATACAGCACCCATTGCTACTAAAAATACTAGAGAGGAAACAGCTATGTGGAGCAGGGATAGAGCACTGGTTCTGGAGTCAGGAGAACCTAAGTTCAAATCCAGCCTCAGACACTTAATAATTGTCTAGTTTTGTGACATTGGGCAAGTCACTTAACCCCATTGTCTTAAATAAATAAAAATAAAATAAAATAAATCACTAGAGAGCATAGGAATAAATAGATTGTTCCTTAGAATGATGAGCAGTATCTATCTGAAATCATCAATAATCATTATATGCAATGGGGATAAGCTAGAGGCATTATTAATAAGAACAGGGGTGAAACAAGTATGCCTATTATCAACACTATTATTCAATATTGTTTTAGAAATGGTAGCTTCAACAATAAGAGAGGAAAAGGAAAATGAAGGAATTATAAAAGGGAAAGAAACTCTTATTCTTTGCAGATGACATGATGGTATACCTTGAGAATCTTAAAAAATCATCTAAAGAATTACTAGAAACAATTAGCTACTTTAGTAGAGTTGCAGGATATAAAATAAACCCTCAAAAATCCTCAGCATTTCTGTACATTACTAGCAAGACACAGCAGCAAGAGCCAGAAAGAGAAATCCTACTCAAAGTACCTTCAGACAATATAAAATGCTTGGGAGTCTACCTGCCAAAGCAGACTCAGAAACTATGAAAACAAATACAAAATACTTCTCTCATGAATAAAATCAGATTTTAAAAACTAGGCAAAGAGCAACTGCTCATGGATAGGCTGAGATAATATAATAAAAATGAAAATTCTACTTAAATTAAATTACTTAATATTCTACCAAAGTTCCAAAAAATTACTTCAATGAGTTAGAAAAAATTGTAAGTTAATTCATAAGGAGAAATAAAAAGTCAAAACTTTCCGGTGATTTAATGAAAAAAGTGCAAAAGAAGGTGGCTTAGTCCTACCAGATCTAAAAATTATAAATCATCAGTCATCAAAACTGTGTGGTATTGGCTAAGAAATAGAGTGGTGGATCAGTGGATTAGATTAGGTACAAAAGAGATAGCAGAAAAAGATTATAGTAATCTGCTATTTGATAAACCCAAAGAGTTCAGCTATTGGAATAGAAACTCTCTCTTCAATAAAACCTGTTGGGACAATTGGAAGTTAGTATGGCAGAAACTTGGATTCCACTAATTCCTCACACCCTATACCAAGATAAGATCAAAATGGGTACAGGATTTAGATATAAAAGACAATATTGCAAGCAAAGTAGGAGATCAAGTAATAGTTTACCTATAAGAACTATGGAAAGGGAAACAGTTTGTGACCAAGGAAGAGATAGAGAATGTCATTAAAAACAAAGCAGATAATTATGCTTATATTAAATTAAAAAGCTTTTACACAGACAAAACCACTGTAATGCCTCTCACACTGGCTCATATGACCAGAAAGAACAATATTCAATGTTGGAAGGGAAAACTGAGACACTAATATATTGTTGGTTGACCTGTGAACTCATCCAGCCTTTCTGGAGAGCAATTTGGAATTATGCCAACGTGAAATAAAAATGTGTATACCCTTTGGTCCAGCAATACCGCTACTGGGTCTATACCCTGAAGAGATCATGAAAAAGCATAAAAATATCACTTATATAAAAATATTCATGGTAGCCCTGTTTGTGGTAGCAAAAAAATTGGAAATTGAGTGAATGTCCATCAATTGGGGAATAGCTGAACAAATTGTGGTATATGTATGTTATGAAATACAATTGTTCTATTAGAAACTAGGAGGCATGGGAATTCAGAGAAGCCTGGAGGTATTTGCGTAAACTGATGCTGAGCCAGATGAACAGAACCAGAAGATCATTGTATACCCTAAACTGTAAAAGAGATACTGAAGAGCTTCATGCTAAAAGATAGATAGATGATGATAATAAATATAGATGAAAGAGAGAAAGATAAATGAGCAGATGGTTGGATGGATTAAAGAGCTTAATATGATAATATAACTGTAGGTATCAATGTTAAGAACTATTTTCTTTGTTTATTGTATGATTTTTTTTGAGGGGTAGGGGGAATTGATTTGGTTTGATATTGTTTGGAGACATTGCTTTTTCTTACATTTCTTTCTACCATTTGAATACTCCTTTACTATCTTCTTTGCTAGAGTATTAGCCCTAGTTTCTTTTAAATGCAACTTTACATGAGCTAATTTATGATCTTCACAACCTGTAGGGTTGATTCTTCACCCTGCTCTCCCAAAGTTCTTAGTACTTTTCATGTTCATTTTTTGTGATCTCATTTGTTATTTCTTGGCAAAGATACTGGAGTGGTTTGACATTTTTTTCTACAGCACTTTTTAGAGAGGAGGAAACTGAGGTAAATGAGGATAAGTTATTTGTCAAGGTTATATGTTAACTCTAAGGCTGATGCTCTAGGAGGTGGTCATAGGATCATTTAGTTACTCCATACTACTTACTTTGTAAATATTTTGTGTATATGTATTGACATGTAAACATTTTTTTCTGAAAGCATGTAAGCTACTTCAGGGCAGAATTTCTAATTTTTTCTTTTGTCACCTAGGATACCTAGACTATTGCTGAGCATAAAACAGACACTTAAACTAAAAGGATCAGGCATGCCAGTTGTTGCAAAAATATTATCATAATTTTACTTTGAAATAAGTGTTCTATTATATTATGCATATATATATATATATATTTGAATTTCTTTTCCTTATGGATTAAAAACTTAACATGTAAAGCACTAATTAATTCAACTTCATTCTTAGAGATAATCTTAAATTCTGGTCTTTATTTAATAGCTTCTTATTCTTACTATGACTTAAGAAAACAAAGATATATATCCAAGAAAGGCATAACTGAATATCTGTATTAAAAAGACATACGTAAGACTGGTACTTTTTAAACAAAGAATCTGATAATATTAATTACTGAGGAAGCAATTTTCATTTTTGATGTTTTCAAATACCACCAAGATGGTGGTATTTGAATTGACTGATTTTCCAATCCTTGTCTCCTATGTCATGGACATTGGAAAAAGATGACTCCTTTCTATAGCTGTTATCAAGAGAATATTCTTATAATGCCCCATTGGTCATTTAATCTAATAAAATTATTGAGTTTTGTATGTTAAGAGGGACAATAGATTCAATTTAAATTATCTACAGAATATTTAAAACATATGAAATCTACTTGACAAAACTCACAAAGGAGCTATAAGAATTCAAATAGGAAACAATAATTACATAAACAAAGACAGGTCCAAAAAAGTGGAGACATACTAATTGATTCTAGTAGCCCAAACCAATAATACTACCTCAAATAATTAACAAATTCAACGTCATACTAATTAAATTATCAAATAATTACTTCATAGAGTTAGGAGAAATAGCATAATTTATCTAATAGAATAGGTCAATAATCTAAAAGAAAATAATGAAAGCAGTGGGAAGGATAAAACAGTGTCTCAAAAACACTGCAAGGCCATCACCATCAAAACAATTTGGTACTCATCAAAGAGTAAAAAAAACAATTAGTGGAATAGATTATGTGCACAACATTTAAAAGAAAAAGTGATCTGATCATCTAGTATCATCATCAGTTGTTAAGGTAAAGAATCACAACTTGCCAAAAATAGTTATGGAAAGGAGACAGTGGCATGACAGAAAGTAGGTTTAGAACAGCACTTCAATCAATGTACCAAATTAAATTACAAAACAAAGACTTGCAAGAATTGAGGCTGAGGGGCGGCTAGGTGGCACAGTGGACAGAGCACTGGCCTTGGAGTCAGGGGTATCTGAGTTCAAATCCAACCTCAGACACTTAATAATTACCTTGCCTTGGGCAAGGTAATTAATAATTACCTTGTAACATGTAAAGCACTAATTAATTCAACTTCATTCTTAGAGATAGTCTTAAATTCTGGTCTTTAATAGCTTCTTATTCTTACTATGACTTAAGAAAACACTCAGACACTTAATAATTACCTTGCCTTGGGCAAGCCACTTAACCCCATTGCCTTGAAAAATCTAAAAAAGAAAAAAAAGAATTGAGGCCGAATAAAGTGAGCAGGACCACAAGAACATGATACACATAGAAGCAGCACTGTGTGATGATCAAATATGATGGATATACTCCTATCAGAAGTACGATATTCAAAGATTACTCTAATGGACTTGTGATGGAAAATACCATCCACTTTCAGAGAAGAAACTATGGAATCTGAAAGCAGACCAAAATTTACTATTTTCAAGTTTTTCAATTTGTTTTATATTTTATGTTTTCTTCTCTCTCGTGGTTTTTCCCTTTTTGTCCTAATTCTTTTTTACAACATAATTATTATGGAAATATGTTTAACATAGTTATTATACATGTATAACCTGTATTATGCTGCTCTCTGTTGGGGAGAGGAGGAAGGAAGGGAGGGAGAATAATGTGAAGCTCAAAAATTTACAAGAAAATGCTTAAAACTATCTTTGCATGTAATTGGAAAAATAAATTAATTCAAGCATAAAAAAGAAATTAAAAAATAACTTTAAAGACACCTGGGGAAATCTGAGTGAATTGATGCAAAGTGAATTTAGCAGAATTGAGAAAACAATTTAAACCATAACATCAGTGCTATGAGATTGAACAATTTTGAAAGATTTAACAATTCTGATATATTCACTGATCAAAAGTATCTACATCCTGAGGAAGAGGTGTAAAATAAATAGGCAGAATAAAATATATATTTTTATGTGTATGAATGAATGGAATATTTATTTAGTATTTATAAGTACAACATATTGTACTAAGCTATGGGATATAAATTGTAAAATATAAGTCCTTTTAAGGAGCTTACATTATAATTTGAGAGATGAGAGATATTAAGCCATTTGGAAAGGTGTTAATATTTAGAGTACAGTGGCAAAACAGATGGTAATGCCTGTTCATTATTATAATTTCCATTGATAAACTTCTCTCTGTTTCTGTTGATAAAATATTTAACAGTACTAAGGACTGCTGTGACAAAAATATACTTTACTCTGCTTTCAATATCCATGGAACAGTAGTCAGGCTACATGAGAGTTACTTTTCAAGACAAGAGATGCAAGGAAGTAGACTGGATGGACAAGAATAGAAATTGTTTGATTTGACTATATTAACTTCTTTCTTTTTGAGAACTGTTGTTTGGGTAGTAGATGGAAGGAGGTGGATGAGAATAATAAATCTGTTTAATTAAATAGAAAATAAAAAATATAGATGCAGTTAAAGTGAAATAATTTAGCATAAAATCACCATGTGTCTTACACTTTCTAGTTTCTTTTATTTTGGTTATCCACCTAAGAGAGAAAAACTAAGTACGACTTATTCTTCTATATTGACTAACTTATATACTTTCACCTCTAATGGGAAAAGATGGGAAAAGAAGAGGAAAAATAATCATGAGAGGAAAACAGATTAATAGTTACTTGCATCATACTTCTAGTTTCCCTAAGTGATCATCTTATCCATATATCTTTTTTCAAATTGCACCTATGCTAAAAAATTACCCCACACACAAAGGTTTTGTCTTCTACTATTATGAGAAAAGGGTTGCAATCTGTATTTGAAAATAAATGAAATAAATTAATTAAAATAAAAGAAAAACAATCAATCAAAAATATGGTATTCAGTTTAAAGACATTTTCTCAGTAGTTTTGGTGTCTCACAGATTAGCAGTTCAAAGGATTATGAAGAGGTTGGAAAAACCTTAAAGATCTAAGAATCATTTTACAGATGAGGAAACAGAAACCTGGAATAATTCAATGTCTTGTCTAAGGCCACATTGTAAGTATGCAATCAAGCATACAAATCTAGGTCCTTTCACTATAGATGTAATTTTAAAATTGATTGATTCATTAATTGTGATTCTCTTTCTCAAAAGTGTACACAATCAACACAATTAGTGTTGATTGAGCACACACACACACACACACACACACACACATATATATATATATATATATATTTAAACACACAAACATATAGACATACCTATATAGGTATGTTTGTTTATATTCACACTGTATACACACACATATAGATAGATAGATAGATAGGTATACATATAGATACAGATATAGATATAGATATAGATACCTTATTTTTATTGCTAGGGGGAATATAAAGTATGAGAAATAGTCCCTGATCTCTAGTAATGTACTAATATTATTCACTTGGTATTAAATGTCACACTCACCACAGCTTTTAAAATACATATAGGTAATATAGTTTGCTACTTCTAAAACAAAAGTTCAGTACCTACTCAAGATTACTGAAGGGCATCATCTATAAAATTATAAGAAAGTTTTGAATTTTAGAAATAGAATCAGAGGGGCGACTAGGTGGCACAGTAGATAGAGCACCAGCCCTGGAGTCAGTAGTACTTGAGTTCAAATCTGGCCTCAGACACAATTACCTAGCTGTGTGGCCTTGGGCAAGCCACTTAACTCCATTTGCTTTGCAAAAACCTAAAAAAATTAGAATCAGAATATGTGTTAAATATGTCCTTGTTGGAAAAAATAGTTTATCAACCCAAATGGCAGCAAATCAGTTAAATTAATACTTTACTTATCTTTCTATAATAACTAATACTGAAAAGATTATTTTAATTATTGGCTCCTCTTTCGAAGAATATGAATTCAACAAATAATGATACATATGTACTTCAATGGCATTTGAAAATCTCAGACTAATTATTCCTTAAAGTTTGTGGTGTAGTCTTTGAATTTTTCTGCTTGTCTAAGAGAAATAAAATCAGAGGAATGCAATTATGAGAAAATACTTTCATAGTAGAGGATTATGAAGTGCCTTTTTTAAAGGCTATGCTCAATTGCATATTTATAGGGATCAAGTAAAAGATTGCAGATTGTAAAGCCTGTTTCATGTCTATTGCATGAAGGGATCAAATTATACCTCTTTTGATTGTGGGACAAAGAAGATTCCAATTACTCCAAAAGATTTTTGAGCAGAAGCAGTCAGAGAAGATGGAAAATCAATTTATTTGCAAGTTAAATTTTTGGATATACTTAAATCCCAGAGGGAACTATCTGTGATGCTTTTCAGATTCCCTTCTAACAGCTTACATCAGCATAAACTGGAAACTATCCTGAATTGAATTTTAAGAAGGCATACTAAATAACAACAGTCCAATATAAATGAAATTATAAAGATGATGTTTCCATTCAATAGATAGATGAATAATTATGTATTTGTTGAAGGAGAAGACCCATTTAAAGAAGATGAAAATGATCCAGCCAGGGTATAAAAGTTCATTCACAATGCCTAGGTTTTCATTCACTTGGTTAAAAAAGAAGAGCAGGGAGATGTATAAAGAATTGGTAGTCTGTAAATATAATGGAGGAGTACTACACCTTTAGAAATGAATTGAAAACAGTTGTCACACCTAATGCAGAGCAAAGTTAATATAGACCAAAAAATTCAACAGATTATGTAATATTCATAATAAGGTAAAAATAAATAACATTGAAAGACATCAATTCTCTAATCAATACAGTGATTATTCTTGAATTTAGAAGACATGGTAAAGTCTATAGGCAAAAAAGGTGAAATGTAAGTATGGAACTAGAAGTAAATTGTTAAACAGGGGCAACATGAATGTTTCTTTTTGTTTAATTTTACGTATTTGTCATAAGTAAAGATTGGTTGGGAGAAGAGAAGGAAAGCAGATTTGAAAGTGGCAATAACATAAAAAAATCAGTAAAATGTAATTTAATGTTTTAAAAACCTCAAAATATATAGCAAGATATATTCTGGGTTCTTTATCCCAAAATAAGATCAGCTATATTTCCCTATCAAGATTTGTTCTCAAGGTATACTGAGATAGCCTTCTCCTCTTGAGTACCATTAACCTGTTGTTAACTACTAGGGATTAGTATCCCATTTCCATTTAACTGCTTCATATTAGATCAACTTAACAAGAACTATTTATTTTGAAGATGCAAAAAGTGCAAATATTTCTCCAAAAATACAAAGGACACACTCTCTATTATTCCATTTCTGTTTCTGAAGATTGGGTTCACATTTAGTTAAGTTTCTCCATAACATTGGTGCCACAAGATTCACTTTCAGATATGGTATGATTATCAGATAAGTAAGTAGGCAACGCCTGCTCGGCTGTGTACCAAAAATTTTTCCCAACACTCATTTCTTGTAAAAAAAAAGAAAAGGATCCCCCCACATATCCATAATTTATAGCCATTCTTTTTGTGCTGGTAAAGAATTGAAAGGATATTCATTAATTGAGGAAAGAATGTACATGTTGTGATATGTGAATACAGTGAAATACTATTGAGTAAGAAATGATGGAATTGATGGATGACAAAAAGTTACATGAACTGACAAAGTGAAGTGAGCAGAACTAGGAGAAAACTATATAAAGTAATAGCAACATTGTGTGATGATGTTCTATGAATAACTTAACTCTTCTCATCAATGCAATGATCCAACAAAATTCCAAAGGATTCATGATGGAAAATACTATTCACATTTAGAGAAAGAAAGATGTTCATTGAATGCAAATGAAAGAAAGTAGGTGATTTTTAGTTTTTTCATGGTTTTTCCCCTTTTTTGAACTATTTCCTCTCTCACAATATGACTAATATGGAAACATGCTTTACCTGACTACATACAGAAACTATGCAAAATTGCTTACCATTTTAAGGAGGGGGAGGGAAAGAGAAAAGTTGAAGTTCAATTTTTAAATGGATATTAAAAACTGTCTTAATCAGCAAAAATAAAATACTATTTTTAAAGTCATTTCTGGTACATTAGAACATCAATAGTTACCTGGTCACAACTCCTTTCATGGGATCAGACTCCTAGACTTTATAGACTCACTGACTTTTGAAAACCATAAAGTCAGATTTGTCACTTAAAACAAAACAGATCAAAGAAAGAGGCATTTATGAAAAAAAAACTATCACTCACATAGGACTTGTGGGTTTGCAGAGAGTTTTATATATTTTATATTGGGTCCTCAGTAGTAACTCTATAGGAAAGTACTTTACAATACCTAGTAAATATCCTTTAGAGGGACTTTTATTCAGATTTCCCTGATGTCAAGTCTGTATCGCTCTACCTTACTTCTTTGATCTTAACAAATAACTGAGACATTGTATTTGAGGAAAGAACACATACTTCTGTTGAAACAAATACTTTAAAACAAGTAAATAAATAAGACAGAAAAAACCTGTTTTATAGCTAAGATATTTGGTATACACACAGAGACACAGACACACACACACACACACAGACAAACATACACCAACAATATCTAGGTGACAAAATGGAGAGAATGCTGGGGCTAGAATCAGAAAGATGAGTCTTCCTGAGTTCAAATCTAGCCTTAGACATTTACTAGCTACGCAAACTTGGGCAAGTCACTTTACCTTGCCTCAATTTCTATATCTGTAAAATGAGCTAAAGAAGAAAATGGCAAATCACTTCAATAACTTTGTTAAGGAAACTTCAAATGGGATCATGAAAAGCTGGAAAAAACTGAAATATAACTAATTATATGAGTAAATAAACTATTTCAGGAAATTTATATGGAGATGAAAAAGTAACTATAAGCTCTGGCTCATGGTTAATGTCTCTTTTTTTGACTAAAGCACTGTAAGTGATCTTCCATTTTTTAAGAGTCTTTGAAATTGAATCCTGATTTCCTTCAAAAATTTTTATCCTTTGTATTTGGTCATGTCTAGCAGCTTTTCCCAACTTTGTCTTGTATAGAAGTTATTTCTAAACTATTTTTATTGCATGCCTCTGCCAGTTAAAAAATATTAGTGCACACTATCATTGTGCATATTCACTTATTTAAAGTTATTTAATTGTATTACTTTAATAATTGTTATGTTCATTACAAACTATAAAAAGGATTAATGGATCAAAGAAAACATTAATTAAGAGCTTTCTTTGTATCAGGGACTATGCTAAGGAGGAATCTGTCATCAAAAATTTATGATTTTCACATTGATCAATGCAATATGTGCAATAAATTTAATGATAATTTAGTTTCTAGAGATACTTTGGTGATGGTGTCTATAGTTTAGGAAGTTGGTTGGATATCTTGGGGGTTGCCAAGGAGAAGGTTTTCAAGTGATTTAATCTTTCCTTCACTGATTCTAAATCAGATCTATACTCTCTTTGCCTTGCCTCTGAGTACCATTTCTCATGGTTTATACCACTCAAGAGTCTGAGTTTCTTTATTCATCAACTTTTGCCTTAAATACTCTTAAGTTGTTCTTATCAAAACTGCCCCAATGGGCCCAACAAAGTTTACAGTCATCACTAGTGAAATCAACACACATCTTGTAGTATGAAAGGCAGTCAGGACCACATTTCTCATATATTTGAAACATCTTCTTTCTAGGGGCTTGCAAATAGGAATAGCTTTATGTTAACCTTTCACTTCTACAATACTTCTGTCTCATTTAATTTTTTTCAATTATAATGTAAAGATAATTTTCAAATTCATTTTTCTAAGATTTTGAATTTCACTTTTTTCCTACCTCTCTGCCTTCCCTCCTCCCTTTATTTGACAGTGAGTAATCAGATATAGTTTATATATATATATATATATACAATTATATTAATGTATTTCCATATTCATTATGTTGTAAAAGAACATATATCCTGTTCTATTTTAAAGGTGTACACTAAAAGATACTCATCTTAATTAACAATTACACACAATTCAAGCATATTATAAAGAGAAAAACAATATAAATGCACAAATACCCAGACACACCCCATACTATACTATTCACTTGAATTACAACAACTAATATCTCACACCTCTGACCAAGCACAATTAAATACGTTTATTTCAACCACTTCAGTGCACACAAAAACCAACTGTGTAAGCAATTCTTAAGCAAAACTTTACATATACAGTGAATAAAAGCAAAAGCAAAAACAAAATTTCACCTACTTTGCCAATCCATGTTCAGAGTAACACAAAACAAAAAAAATAGAACAAAATAAAATAAAACAAACAAAAACTTTGCACAGAGTGGTCCTGGTCAAGAACAGGGACCTGGAATGTTCCCCCCAATGAAAGTCAGGGTTATTTAAAGAGTGTGTCCAATTGAAGAGCAGGATTTGTAAATGTTGAACTTGCCAAAGAACTCAGGTCTAGTTTCAATTCAGATCCTGGAAAGTTCAAGTTTCCCCCCTCAATGATCACTCCCTTAGAGAATTGCTGTCAGCAGTGATGTTAGCAGAACTTTTATTGTTATGCCCAGTCTGTAACCTGGGCATAACAGAGCAGGGCAGAGGCAGAGTTCCAACAATCAAGTAGTAGTTTAATTAATAGCTTTCATTTCAAGAAATAGTTTGGCAATTCAGAATTCCCCTTGACTCGAGTTCCACCTTGATGAAGTAGACCTAAATATTATATACAGGCTCATAAAGGGAAAGCAATGGGAATGTGACTCATAAAACAGTTCGGGGGCTTGAGTGATTCTCAAAGAACAAGCCCACCAGTACAGGAAAATACAAAAATTACACGACTTTTTAAAATAATGATCATCTATATAAGACAGAACACCTGACCCTGAGTCCTGTGAAAATGCTAAAGTTGATGTTATAGTCTTAGCAGTACTTTCTTGTGTAGAGAACAGGCTACACAGCTTTCTGATTTACTTCCCTTAATACAGGCAAGTTAAGGCCAGGGAAATAATGCAGACTTGCCAGAATTTAACAAATTGCTTCAGGCTGCTTTGTTTTGACTGATTTCCAGGTCAGACTCTGTGAAAAGAATGTCTAGAAAGAAAATTATTATTAAATTTATTAGATATATCATATTGATCAATATGAAATATCTTTTTTGATAGATATAAAGAAAAAAGTGACATGTATATAAGAATGTGAAATAATGTTTAATCCTAGAATTGGTAAGAAGCTATTGGAATTTATTGAGAGGGAGAGGATGACATAGTCAGATCAGTACTGTAGGCACATCACTTTGTTAACTGCAGAGGATGGATTGGATTGTAGAAAAACTTGAGGATGATGGGCTGATTAGGAAGCAATTGTAATATTTCAGATGAAGTCTAGAAATATGGCAGTGTCTGAATAAGAAGAGAAGAGACAATTGCTATAGATGCAGGAGTAAAATAAAGATTTGGCATTTAGTGAGTAGATGGATTTCAAATGAATGATACTGAAATTTTGAGAACCTAAGTAACCTAGTAAGATAGTGGAATCAGCTATAGCAGTAGGAAAGTGTATTACTTGGATGGATATGGGGAGGAAGTAATATAACAATATCTGCAGTCCAGGTCACAATCCATTCATGCCTGCTAATCTTGTGTGACTCATTCTGTCACACAGAAATTACACCTAACAAGAACATTCATATAGAACTTTAAGATTTGCAGGCAAATTGAGCAGAGGATAGACTGCCAGGTCTGGAGTCAGAAAAACTCCTCAGAAGTCAAATCTGACCTCAGACACTTACTAATTTTGTGATCTTGGTTAAGTCACTTAGCCCTATTGGCCCCAGTTTCCTTCTGTGCAAAATGAGTTCGAAAAAGAAATGCAAATCATTCTAATATATCTCAGCCAAGAAATTTCAAATGGAGTCATGATGAGTCAAACATGTCTGGAAAACAAATGAAAAAACAACAAAATTAAAAACAACATTAAGATTTTCGAAGCACACTAAACATTATCTCATTTGATCCTCACAACAATCCTCAGAAAAAGTTGTCATTTTTATCCTATATGGAAGCTAGAAGTGAGAAAGGTTAAGTGATGTGCCCACAGTCTCACAGTTAAGTTAGTATCTGAGGTTTAGGTCTTCCCTACTCCAATGACTGTCCAGAGGTTATTGCCCTTAAGATCAGGGTCATCAACACTCATATCATTTATTGTCTCTTAAAGGTAATAAATTTCAACTATGGTAGATATAATATCATTGATGAAAATCTGTTAAAAACACATAATTGTAGATATTCCAAGATTGGTTACATTTCACAAAGGTTATCTCATTTCAGCCTCATATCAAAGCTTTTTAAACATTCTTTGCTCCTCAATTGCTTTTGGCAGTTTTGGAAAGTGAAAATATTCATATTTTTATGCCATCTTCACCTTGAATGCCTTGAAAATCAGTTTTTCTCTTAGCTTCCATGTCTCAAATAAAGTGTTTATTTACTGAAACTTTTTTTTATCCTTCCCATTATGGAGACTATTTGCTTTCATTTAAAAAATATTTAAGAAATGAGATAGTCGAGAGAAATGTCTTGAATTTTGTTCATTTCTCATGTTTTGAAGTCAACAGCTTGCTTAGATAAGACATATTGGATTATGTAATTGCATACAGTTCATTCCTTTCAACTTTATTTATTCTTTTAATCTTGTGTTGACTTTGAACTTTAATCTAACCAGGGAATCATTAGAAAGGACAAGGATAGATGGTTTTGAACAATAGCCCTAGTAGAAGCCACTTGATTCCTGCCTATTAAGATATTCCAATTACATAGTAGGGAGGAGAATGTTATTTGGCATTCACCACCTTCAGCAAATACCAACTTACTTCTTGTAGAAAGAGTAAATGAAATACAGAAGAGAAATTACTCTACACGATTTTCCTAATATTTCTTGGTCCTGACATATTTTCTGTGTTTTCTCTGTATTTCCTTGGATACTTTTACAATTGAATCATGGTTAACATATTAGAGGTTCTTATGAAATTCTTTAGTAACATTACTCTATTTTTTCAACCTCTGAAACAAAAGTTTCCCTCAAAAGCTGTTGTTATCTGTATGATGTCTGATTGCTTATACTAGTTATAAATATACATTGTAAAAAAGAGATAATCAAATAGGAATTTCGTATATTTCTTGGCTTTGGAGACATGGTGAAAACGATTTTGTTAGCTCCTTTACTTCACCAAATTTTTGTTATTAAAGTAAATTTGTTTTGTTTTGGAGACTGAATACCTGTTCTTACTCAACATAGAAAGGCAAATATCTACTAACTTACTTATTCTCATTACTGATGAGAACAGAAGCTTTGACCTACTCCATTTTTAATGTAGGGCACTTTGTCCTTCCTTAATGGTCCTCTGCTTCTGGGGCATACCAAGTCAGTTTCTTTTATTTTAATTTTTTATTGTATTTTGAACTTTTTTCCCCAATCTTGTTTCCCTCCCCCCCCACAAAAGGCATCGGATAGTCTTTACAAGAATGTGCTGAGATAGAAATCATATCCTTAAGGGAAAAAACATATAAAACAGAAATTTAAAACATTTAAATTAATAGTAATAGTCTTGGGTCTTTGTTTAAATTCCACAATTCTTTCATTGGAGATAGACACTATTATCCTTCACAGATATTCTAAAACAGCCCCTGATTGTTTCACTGATGAAATGAACAAGTCCATTAAGGTTGATTATCACCCCCATGTAGCTGTTAAGTATTCAGTGTTCTTCTGGTTCTGCTCAACTCACTCAGCATAAGTTCATGTAAATGCTTCCAGGTGTTGCTGAATTTTCACCCCTCCTGGATACTAATAGAACAATAGTGTTCCATAACATACAGATATCACAATTTTTCAGTCATTCCCTAATTAATAGACACTCAATCAATATCCAATTTTTTGCCACCACAAACAGGGCTGCTATGAATATTTTTGCACAAGTGATGTTTTTACCCTTTTTCCCATGATCTCTTCAGGGTATAGACCTAGTAGTGGTATTGCTAGACCAAAGGGTAGGCATATTTTTACTGCCTTTTGGGCACAATTCCAAATTGCTCTCTAGAAAGGCTAGACAAGTTCACAGCTCCACCAACAGTGCATCAGTGTCCCAGATTTCCCACATCCCTTTCAACATTGATCTTTGTCCTTTCTGGACTTATTGGCCGGTCTGAGTGGTATGAGGTGGTACTTCAAAGATACTTTAAATTGCAATTCTCTAATCAGTAATGATTTAGAGAAATTTTTCACATGACTATGAATCACTTTGATTTTCTCATCTGTAAATTGCCTCTGCATATAGTTTGAGCATTTCTCAATGGGGAATAACTTGTTTGTTTATAAATTTGTTTATAAATTTGACTCAGTTCTCTCTATATATTTTAGAAATGATTCCTTTGTCAGAATTACTAGTTGTAAAAATTGTTTCCCAATTTATCACATTTCTTTTGATCTTGGTTACAGTGATTAGAGTGTAAAATATTTTTAATTTAATATAATCAAAATTATCTAGTTTGTTTTCAATGATGTTCTCCATCTCTTTCTTGGTCATAAACTTCCTCCTTTTCCATAGATCAGACAGGTAAACTATTCCTTGATCTTCTAGCTTGTTTATCCATTTGTTTATCCATTTTACCCATTTGATCTTATCTTGGAATAGGGTTAGAGATGTTGGTCTAATCCAAATTTCTTCCATGATAACTTCCAATTTTCCCCAACAGTTTTTTATCAGAGAGAGTTTTTATCACAGAAGCTGGACTCTTTGAGTTTATCAAACAGCAGATTACCATAATATTTTCTGGCAATCTCTTTCTCACCTAGTCTATCTACTCCATTGATCTACCACTTTGTTTCTTAGCCAATATCAGGCAGTTTTTGATGAATGTTCCTTTATAATATAATTTTAGATTGGGTAGGGCTAAACCACCTTCTTTTTTCACTTTTTTAATTAAATCCCTGGAAATTCTTGACTTTTTTATTTTTCATATGAATTTACTTACCATATTTTTTAACTCATTAAAGTAAGTTTTTGGAATTTTGATTGGTAAGGCATTTAATAAATAGTTTAAGTAAAATTGTCATATTTATCATATTGAATTGGCCTGTCCATGAACAATTGATATTTTCCCAGGTTTTTTTTTAAATCTGATTTTATTTGTGAGGAAAGTGTTTTGTAGTTGTTTTCATAGAGTTCCTGAGTCTTCCTTGGAAGTTATTTTGAATACGATTTCTCTGTCTATTTCTTGCTGTTATATCTTTGCTAGTAATATATAGAAATATTGAGGATTTATCAGGGTTTATTTTATATCCTGTAACTTTGCTAAAGCTGCTAATTGTTTCTAGGAGTTATTTAAGATGATTTTTTTTAGGATTCTCTAGGTATATACCATCATGTCCTCTGCAAAGAGTGAGAGTGTTGTTTCTTCCTTCCTAATTCTTATTCCTTCAATTCCTTTTTCTTCTCTTATTGCTGAAGCTAACATTTCTAACACAATATTGAATATTGGTGGTGATAACAGACACCCTTGTTTCACCTCTGATCTTATTGGTAATGCCTCTAGCTTATCCCCACTGCTTATAATGTTTGTTGATAGTTTCAGATTGATATAGCTTTTCATTCTGAGAAATAATCAATTTATTACAATGCTCTCTAGTATTTTTCATAGGAATGGGTGATGTATTTTATCAAAGGCTTTTTCAGTATCTATTGATATAATCTTATGATTTCTGATAGGTTTGTTATTGATATAGTTAGTTAAACTATTCTTTAAGATTGTTCATCTATATTAATTAGTGAGATAGGTCTAAATTTTCTTTCTCTGTTTTGACTCTTTTTGTTTTAGGTATCAACGGCCTATTGGTGTCATAGAAAGAGTTAGGCAGAGTTCTGTCCTCACCTATTTTGCCAAAGAGTTTATAAAGAATTGGAACCAATTTTTCCTTAAATGTTTGATAGAATTCATTTCTGAATCCATCTAGATATTTTTTCTTAGGGAGTTAAATAATGGCTTGGTGAATGGACAACTTATATTTTTGTAAATATTCATCCATTTCACTTAGATTATCAAATTCATCAGCATATAGTAGGGTAAAATAATCCCACATTGTTATACTTTCCTCCTCACCGGTGAGTTCACATTTTTTCATTTATAATAATGGTAATTTGGTTTTCTACTTTCTTTTTTAATCAAATTGATCAGAGTTTTATGAATCTTATTTTTTTCATAAAACCAATTCTTGGTTTTATTTACTAATTCAATACTTTTCTTGCTTTTGATATTATTAATTTCTCATTTAATTTTTAGAATTTATAATTTTGTATTTAATTGGGGGGGTTAATTTATTCTTTCTCTAATTTTTTGGTTGCATTTTTAGTTCATTGATTTCCTCTTTCTCCAATTTATTCATGTAAGCATATAAAAATATAATATATCCCCTGACAACTTTCTTGGCTGTATCACATAAATTTTGGCATGTTGTCTCATTATTGTAATTATCAAGCATGAAAACATTAATTCTTTTAAAATTTTTTTGTTTGATCCACTCATTCTTTGAGATGAGGTTATTTAGTTTCCAATCAGTTTTAGGTCTGTATCTCCATGGCCCATTATTGCATGTGATTTTTATTGTATTATGATCTGAGAAGGATGCATTCACTATTTCTGCCTCTCTGCATTTAATTATTAGGTTTTTAATGTCCTAGTACATGGTCAATTTTTTTGCAGCTGTCATATACTAAAGAAAAAAAGTATATCCTTTTCTATCTCCATTCAACTTTCTTCAAAGGTCTATCATGTCTAGGTTTTCTAAAATTCTATTTACCTCCTTAACATCCTTCTTTTTTATTTTATGGTTAGATTTATCTAAATCTGAGAGAGAGAGAGGTTGAGAACTCCCAGCACTAGAGTTTTGCTATCTAGGTCTTCCTGTAACTCATTCGACTTTGCTAAGAATTTGGATGCTATACCACTTGGTGCATGCATATTTAGCATTAAAATTGGTTCATTATTCATGGTACCTTTTACGAGGATATACTTTCCTTCTTTATCTCTTTTAATGAGATCTATTTTTGCAGCTGCTTTGTCTGAGATAGTGATTGCTACCCCTGCTTTTTTCACTTCAGTTGAAGCAAAACATAGTTTGCTCCAACCTTTACCTTATTCTACATGCATCTCTCTACTTCAAATGAGTTTCTTGTAAGCAGAATATTGTAGGATTCTGGTTTTTATTCCACTCTGCTATTTGCTTACATTTTAAGTGAGAGTACATCTCAAACACATTCAAAGTTCTAATTACTCTTTATTGCTCTCCATCTTATCTTCACTCTGTTTATATTTTCCCATTTTTCACTTTATCCATATAATCCAATATTTTGTTTCTGAATATCACCACCTTCACTGTGTTTGTCACCTTGTATCCAAACACCCTCCCCTTTTCTTTTCCCTTTCCCTTTGCCCCTCTTCCTTTTGTTAGTTCCTCTTTTCTTCTCCCCTCCCCATTTCCCCTTTTAATACTTAAAAGGTAAGATATGTTTCTCAACTTAACTGAGGGTATGTGTGTTAACTTTAGGTGTAATGTGATGAAAGTAAGATTCAGGTGGTTCAACCCCTCCTTTCTTCCCCTCTACTGCAATAAGTCCTTATACCTCTTTGTGTAATGTGATCCACCCCATGCATTCTTCTCTATCCTTCCATCTTTTTAAGGAGATATTGTTTTTAAATCATTGTATCAGATTCATGGATAAGTCATGAGTATCCATCAATTCTGATTAAGTATATTCTGTCTAATAGAGTTACTATTCTCAGTAGTTATTAGAATCTTTCTCCTAGGTAGGGACATAGCCCATTTCATCTTTTTTGGACAGCAAGTTTTTTTTTCTTTAACTCTTTTTTTAACCTTTTTCATGTGTCTCAAGTCTCTTGTTTGATATCCAAATTTTCTATTTAGCTCTGGTCTTTCATCAGGAAAAATTGGAAGTCTCCTCTTTCATTAAATGTCCATCTTTTGCTCTGGAAGAGAAGGCTCAGTTTTTCCAAATAGTATATTTTTGACTGCATTTCAAGCTCCCTTGCTCTTCAGAATAAATATCTCATTCTAGACCCTTCGATCCCTTAATGATGAAACAGCCAGGTCCTGTATAATCCTTACTGTGGCTCCTTGGTATCTAAATTGTTTCTTTCTTGCTACTTGTAGGATTTTCTCTTTTATCTGATAGTTCTGGAATTTGGCCACAATATTCTTTGGTGTTTTCATTTGGGGATCCCTTTCTGGAGGGTATCGATATATTCTTTCAATAACTATTTTGCCCTCTGGTTCCATATTAGGGCAGTTTTCCATCACTAAATCCTGTAATATTAAGTCCAATATTTTTTTCCTCTCTTCCATGTTTTCAGGAATCCCAGTGATTCTTAGGTTGTCCCTCCTGGATATATTCTCAATTTCAGTGCTTTTGCTAGTGAAGTATTTTATATTTTCTTCTAGTTTTTTTGATTTTTTGATTTTGTTCAATAGATTCTTTTTGTCTCATGAAGTCATTAGTTTCCACATATTCCATTCTTTTTTTCTCAGAGAAGAATTTTCTTCATTTACCTTTGGCAGATTTTCCAATAGGTCAATCCTATTTTTGAAGGAGTTTTCCATTTGCCCAATTATAGATTTTTTATTATTTTTGTATTTATTTAAAGCAATGGGATTAAATGACTTGCCCAAGGTCACAGAGCTAGGCAATTATTAAGTGTCTGAGACCAGATTTGAACATACATTCTCCTGACTCCAGGGCTAGTGCTCTGTCCATTATGCCACCTATCTGCCCCTCCAATTGAAGTTTTGAGATAATTATTTTCTTTTTTCTTTTGCCCAAATGAGGATTTGAGAGGATTATTCTCTTTTTTTTGTATTTGTCCAGTTATATTTCCCAAGGATTTGTTCTCTTATTGAGAGATTAATTTTCTCTTGGAAGGTGTTAATTTTCTCTTGAGTTTCTTTTACCAGTTTTTCCAATTGATTTTTAAACTCTTTCCTGATTTCTGTGAGGAAGTCTTTCTGGGCTGGACACCAATTCATAATCTCCTCAGAAGTTCTAGGTCTCTCTGGGTTAGGAGCTGGGCTTTCAAAGTAGCTTTCAATGGGACCCCCTTTCTGCTGCTATTACTTCATTTTCCTAGGATCTTGCATTCGGGGTGGGGGTTGGCTCACAGAGGTTTGGTTTTTGTTCACTTGTTTTAGTAACTCCATTTGGGCCATCCACTGTGGGGTGCTAGAGGCTTTGCTCATTAGGTTTATTAACTCCAAGTGGGCCTGCCAGTAGGGGATGCTGATTACTTTCTCTGTAGTGTCTATGATCTTGATTTGAGGCCCTCTTCCTAGACCTGGGGGTTGGGGTGCACAGCTGGATACCATTATCTTTGAACAATGTGTGCTGGATCCTGGGGAGAGGTAGTTAATCTCCCTATTCAGCTGAGGGAGCTCTGCTGTCCACATCTGAGCCTGGGGTGAGAGTGGGGTTGGGGAGCTGTTACTGTCTTTGTTCTGGGAAAAGGGCTCTGCTGAATATATAGAGCTCATGGCCCGAGCCAAGCAGATGGTTGTCCAGTCACACTATGCAGCTCTCTGTGTTGTAACTCACCCTCCTGCCCCACTGGTACTCCCCAGACTTCTGCTCCCACAGTCAAAATCCCCTGTGGCTAAGGCCAGACCTCTTGCTTCACTCCATTGCTGCCCCTGGGCTGTTTCTCTCCTCTCTGCTCCCAGTTCACCCAAAGTCCCCTGAGACAGACCTTATTAGTAGACATTCTTCTCCTAGTTTCTTTTTCTGGGTTTTGTCAATCAAATTTCTGTTAAGAGGTTTCTTTAATAGTATTTCTGTGAAGAAACCAGGATACCTTAGCACAGTGCCTGTCTTCTCTCAGCCATTTTGTCCAGAAATATTCAAGTCATTTTCATCCTTAATACCCAAAGTTAATTAGCTTAAGCTTTATTACACCTCAGAACTCCCAAGGTCAAGCATTCATCAGCCTCAACCTTCTTAGTATTAATGATCATAGTTATATACTGCCATGCCTGACTCAAGAATTTGTAAAGCAATTTTAAAATTACCTTTAATTTCTTTATGCCTTCTGTGGGTTTGTTTTTAAAATATTGAGAATATTAATATTCATATGGTTCATTTCCTCTAATGATGGTCTATAAGCTCTAAATACATGATCTCATAAGAAATATCACAAATTAAGAATTTTAAAAGTTAGTGATACTTAATCTCTGAACCATTCCTCACTACACCTACTTAAAATGTAGAAGAGAAAGACATAGGAATAAGGACATTTTATGAATTTTTTGTCTGTTGTACAGTCTTTAAAAAATGTTGTGTTTTATTTTAATTAGCTAATCTTCTAGGGATGGGCCTCCCTAGATTTAGTTAGCATTGGCCACAAACAATGGAAACAATACTGAGTGATCAATATTTATTGTGCTTCAGTTGCATGGAATTCCAGAACCCAGAGTCTTCTTCATGACATGTAGAAATATTAGAGTATAGATTTACTTCAATGATTTGATTGGTTTGGAATGGTGTTTTAAAAAAGAGAAAGCACAGAAATCTTTTTTTCTATATCCCAAGGCATCATATTGATTATCCTAGATAAATTATAAAAATTGCATTTTTGTCATTGCTTTAGTTAATTTTTGAAAAGAGAATCGGTAGTTTACCCATAAATACATATTTCATGGCTTGTAAATAAAACTATCATTGTAGTTTTCATTGGAAATAAAATGTGAATATAAAACTTCTGCTATTTTAGCTGACATCTGACAATGATTAAAATTTCAGGTGACAGTTTGTGGTGCTGTTTGGTTTCTTTAAATTAATTGGCTGCTTTCATTTAATTAAATTTCACATCATGCCTAAATGCCTGGAAAGTTCTGTGACTCTGAAAATGAGTTGAATAAGTCCAGGAGAGTCTATGAACCACAGGGCTACAGAGCACAGTGATTGTAGGGATGGGAAGACAGAGGGATGAAGAAGATAAAGCCCTCAAGGTCTAGAAGGTTTGAAAATACCCATTGCCTTCTGTGGAGTGGAATTCAGTTCAGTCCAACAAACATTCACTAAGATCAACAACTGGGGGATGGTTAAGCAAATTGTGGTACAGTAATGTAATGGATTATGACTATTTATAAGAAAGGATGACTTAAAAAATAAGAACCAGGATAAAAGATATACATTGAAATCACAAGTGAAAACAAAAACAAGAACATAATTTGTCAATGTTGTATCATCTAATGACCAGTCCTGGTATCAAAAGGAGAAATAATTCCTTCCTATCTTTATTCATATCTTCATTTCTTTTTTCTTTATTTTTTCCTTCCTTCCTTTCTTTTTTTTCTTCTTTCCTTCCTACCTCATGTTTGAGTATCTTTTGTTTGTGAGTAATCTCTCCCTGAATCAATCCACCTTCTAATTCCCTTCTATTTTCTTGTTCATTGTAATGTATTTCTGTGAGCAACTCTGTATGTATTTATTATTCTAATTTCTTTGGTCATTTAAGAGATTGACAATTTTCATTTCATATGATCTTTACAACAAACTCATGAGTAAGATGCTATTATTATCCCCAATTTACAGCTGTGGAAACTGAGACAGAGCTTAAATGAATTGCCTAAGGTTACTCAGCCATTATTTGAGGTCCTATTTAAACTCAGGTCTTACTAATTCCATGCTCATTAACTGTGCTAATTGTAAAGCAGCTGCAAGGTACAGTGGAAAGAGCTCCATTTCTGAAATCAGGAGAGCCCAGTTCAAATTTGACCTCAGACACTTGATTCTTACTAGCTGTGTAACCTTGGGCAAGTCACTTAATCCTGATTGCCTTGCATCCAATGTCACCTCCCCTGATTCATATCTGGTCACTGGACCCAGATGGTTTCAGAGGAAAAAGTGAGGCTGGTGAGCACAGTATCCCCTGATTCAAATCCAATTCATGTGCTTGTCATGGTATCACCTGATATCATGGTCTTCTTCACGAACAAAGAACAATCCTCACATCACTATTATCCCCATTTAGCAGAAGAGAAATTTGAGGCAACAGAAGTTAAATGACTTGCTCAGTCACACAATTAGTAATTGTCTTAGTCCATATTTGAACTCAATTGTCCTAATTCTGGGCCTAAATGCTCTATCCACTGTTCGACTGAATAAAATATTTGGATGTCCATCTTTAAAAACATTCAAGTGACATAAAACACAATTGCAAGATGTAATTTAAAAAAATCAAGGATATCTAAAATTACTTGGAGGGATTTTCAGTGATCATGACTATACTACAATAATATAATAAAAATTGGATAAATTAATTTATAGATTTAGTGTTTAAATCAAAGTACCAACAGGATAATTTATTGCATTACATCAAATAATGATGAAATTGATTGGATGAGCAAATGTCAAGGAAAACCATGGAAAAATATAGGATCTCTTGCTAAAAATTACACTACAAGGCAGAAATAATCAAATCTTTTTGGTAATCACCATATGCATGTATATATATATATATATAAATAAATATATATATACATATATATATATATATATAGATAAAGATAGATAAATAGAGATAGATATAAATATAGATATATAGATATATACACATACATGTTTTTACATATAAAAGTATATGTATTCACACATGAATTAAAGAAATGGAACTTTCTGCAGGTTTGGAAACCTTTCAAGATAAAGGAATTCAACCAAGCTTTGACACCCCACATATATATACAAAAACATACAACTACTTCAGAAAGTCCTAAAAAAATGATAATCCTGATAGGGACATCCAAAAAATTCCAAAAATAAAAGAAACACAATGAATAATTTTTTTCTAGTCTAGATTGGCATGTGAAAAGAGAAATATACAGACAATGAGGTCAGTACCTACCTGGAGAGAGTTGCATGGAAAATCTTCCTTGGTCTGAGGTACCTGACCTGTTTATTCAGCTACAAGTAACTGATCCCACTGCATAATTCATATTGTGCCCTGTTGTAGAATAAGAGCAACACATCTCCTCTCTGTTTCTGATCTTTCTTTTCACTTGGAAGACTGCACACTCTCACATTAGTGACTACTCCGTTCTTTGAGTTACTACCCTAGACACAGGTCTCTTTTTTCAACTTATATTGTGTTCCAAACTGTATCTAGCCCTAGGGTATCAAGGATAGAATTGGAGGAATGCCTGCCCCCTACACAGTGCAAGACAATTATTCTTAGAAATGAAACTTCTTGTTACAGTACACAAACATGGTCCCCACACTGGAAAACTCCAAACTATACCCTCCCAGAAAGATCTTGTCCTCAGTGCCTACATACTTCTGTCTATACATGCCTATCTAGAATAGGAAAAAAATATTGACTAGATTTCTTTCCCTTGAATTTCCTTATTAGAGTTATTGCTTTTTAAAAGTTTATGTAGGGTGGCTAGGTGGCATAGTGGATAAAGCACTGGCCCTGGAGTCAGGAGTACCTGGGTTCAAATCTGGTCTCACACACTTAATAATAACCTAGTTGTGTGGCCTTGGGCAAGCCACTTAACCGCATTTGCCTTGCAAAAACCTAAAAAAAAGTTTATGTGGAGGAATTGTGTTGGGGGGGATTGAACAGAACTCTTCTATCTTAAATTGTCTCTTTTACCATTCTTTAATCATTATATGTCATAAAATATATGTCTAGTAGAGGCATCTCAGTGTGAAAGGGTATGAGCATTTTAGTCACTTTCTTTCCATAAATCTAAATATGTTTCCATTACAGTTGGACAAATTCATATATCCACTATCAGTGTAATCTTTGACAATCCATTAGGTAAAAAGCAAAACTTTAGAGAAAATTTGATTTTTATTTCTCATTCTTTTTTCTCATACTTTATTTCTCATATTTCTCATGAGATTTAGGCAATATTTTATATGGTTGTAAATAGTTTGCAAGTTTTTTAAAATCTTAAACTCTTTGATCATTTATTCACTGAATAATGATTTTCGACCATATTTTATTTGTACTCATTTCATACATGTAAGAATTTTTCAATTTAATAAAAATGTTATCTTTTTTTATTCTTTATAATCACCTTAATGCATTGGTTGGTCCAGATACTATCCCTAGAAATATCAGTTAAACATACTTAATTTCATTCTCTCTCTCTCTTTTATGGTAGAGCCTTTACTATTCAGTTCATATATACATTTTGAACTTCTTGTGATACATGTAAACACTACTTGACCTAAAGATGATTTAAGTCATATTAATTTCCATCTTCTCCAGTAGTTCTTGGCAATTCTGGAAAACTTCCATATGTAGGTTATATCATATCACATACATAACATACTTATATACAAACATATACAGTTTATTTAATGTTGAATTTTTTATTTCAATTTTTCAAGTTATCAGTTATCTATTTTTCCCCAAATTCATTTTTGATATTTTAGTCATTATCAAATAGATTTACTTCTGTATTACAGAATGATAAATAGTGAGAAGCCCAGTTCCTCTAACTACATTTTTTACATCCTTTCTCTTGACCTTTAAACTTTTTCCCCTCCAAATCAATTTTATTATTTAGTCTAATTAAAAAATATGCTACTGGTAATTTTATTGACAACTCCAATTTGTAAATTAATTTAGATAAGAACCCAATGTTTTTTAGATTGGGATGACACAATCATGATCACTGAGTATCATTTGAGTTATTTTATTTTTTCTTAATATCTTTAAAGAATTCCTTGAAATTGTGTTAAATATGTCTTGAATGTGTCTTTATGAATAGTCAAACAAATATTTTATGTGATTTGGAGGTGTCGTTTTGCTTTTATTGAGATTTCCCTTTCTTTTAATTGTTCCTTGATTTTGTTGCTTTCACATAGCAGTGCTACTCATTTTTGTTGATTTGTTTTGAATCTAGTGCTTTACTAAAGTTGTTATTGTCTCAGTTAATTCTTTGCTTATTCTCTAGTCTTTCTAAATGAACTTTCATGAAATCTGCAAATGAGAATGGTTTTGTCTATCTTTATGCCTTTCATTTCTTTCTCTTATTGTTAGTGTTGACATTTCTATAACAATATCAAATAAAAGCAGCATATGATGACATCTTCAGTTCTATTTTGATTAGAGCAACTTCTAATGTTTTCTTGTTGCATATGAATCAAGTTAATAGTTCTCTCTCTCTCTCTCTATATATATATATATATATAATATATATATATATATATATATTATCATTTTAAATGAAATTATCTTTCTATGCCTGTACTCTTTAGGGTTGTAAGCACAAATGACTTATATTTTGTTTGAGTTCTTTTCTAGATCTATTGATATAATAATATTAATGATATACTGATAATAACAAAACCTGATGTAATAATGATAATAATTTATTGTCAATCAGTATTTATTAAGCACTGACTAGCTGTACTAGTTACTAAGGCTATATATGCAAAAAATGAAACCATCCTATTAGAACACAGTCCATATAAGAAGACTGAGTACATGCATGCATATATGTGCATATACATTTATATTTATATGTGTATCTACATGTAGTTATGGACATGTGCATGTGCATTATAAAAATACCTGAATAGGTTTAAATAAAACATACTTAGTGAAGGGAAGGGACTAAGAGTTGAGGAAACTAGGAAAAGCTTCAGATACAATGGAGGTTAAGTAATTTGTCCATGATAACACAGCTGATATGCGTAATATGGAGAATTTGAAGCCAGATCCTCTGACAGAATGGATGGAATGTGTGAAATGTGAATTTCAATTCAATTCAATAATCATTTATTAAGCACCTATGATAAACCATCTAGTTAGTACAGTGGACAAAAAGTACAGGAATTAGGAGAACCTGAGTTCAAATCCAACCTCAGAAGTTTGACATTTGCTTTAGGACCTTGGACAAGTCACTTAACCCTGACTGCTGTCTCCAGTCATCCTGATCCATATCTGGTCACTGGATCCAGACAACGCAATAGGTGAAGATGAGGTTGGTAACTTAGCACAGCACCTCTCACTCAAATTTAATTCACTTGCTAGTCATGGCATCACCTCCTGATGTCACAGTCTTTGAGAACAAGAACAAATATCACTATAGAAAAGATTCTGTGATAAGTGTTGGAGTTAGAAATAAGAAAAAGAAAGACTGTTTCCTGCCTTCAAGAAAGTTGCAATCTAATGCAGAGAGACAACACATCAAAACACCTTTATCACAGATGTCTTAGGGAGGAGGAAATAGAAAGTGGAGATAGAATTTGAACCTAAAATCTTCTTTAAAATTTTCAAAATTGTTTTAATATGTCATAGGAGAAAATAAAATATTTTAAAATTTTAAAAGGGAAGCTGTAAAGGGGTGTGGGTCCCCAGGGTATTCTTGTTCTGAGGACATGGATATGCAGATGAAAAGTGGAGTGAATAGTGGAAATGTCATAAACATTTGGGTATTTTAGGTTCAAAATTCTTTTCTGTTGCTTACTCCCAAAGTGACCTTATTTTCTGAGCCTCAGTATCCTCATCTGTAATGTGAAAGATTTTCCCTAAATGGTCTCCACCTTCCCTTCCAGCTATAAACTTAGGTTCCTATAAAGCATGTACAGAGAGATACAAAGCAAAGTAGAACTTGCAAAGAACCTAACTGCTTATTAAGTACTTTTTGAAAAAACTAATTTTGCAAATTTTGCAAGTTTTATAAATATTACTTTCAAGTCACATCTTCCTTCATAAACATTTTTTAAAATCAAAAGACTGTGTTTCATCTATTATTTAGCTTTTACATATACTTTTACCACATCACAACAACTCCACACATACACATACACACACAAACACATATACCAACATATATGCTTTAGATATGGGACAGTCATTTATTTCAAGTTAAAAAAATAGAACAAAAATGGATAAATGAGAGTGATGCTCTGGATAGGCTAGGTAGCGAACCAGAATTATCTGATCCATAAAGAATATTGAGATTAGAATAACGAGCAAGCTATTTTTGACTATTTCTGATGTGATTTCCTAAGGTACTCTTGCTCAGAAGGTACTCTTCCCTAGACTCTCCCCAGTACTTCCCAACTCACCCACACCCTTTGCTTGGATTTTTATTAAAAGTTTTTTTTTTCCCTATCCCTACTCCCTTGCTAGTTCCTGGAACTCAGTACTCTTGGAAAAGTATAATTAAACTATTTGTCCCCCATAACTGAAGGTCTTTGAGTCTTAAATTTTTTCCAACTCTCTCCAACCCAAACCCCAAACTCCAGCAAGAGCTTCCTGGACATTTTGTACTAATTTTTATCTTATCCAAATAAAACTGAATATAAGAATTAGGATTTTCTTTACGTGAAAATTAAATTGGACATGAATGGATGTCAAATGAAGTAATCACCACCAGGAATTATGTGTATCAGTGTACACATGTGTGAATGTATATATATATATATATATATATATATATATATATATATATATATACATACAAATATACATAAAAAGGGAAAATATGGGTTCAGACTACCACAAATACTGTTAACTATTTTCATTGTGAGACCTGGTGATGCTAAACTATTAAGGGTGATTTATTCTAGGGTTTCTAAGTTTCACAGTCAACAGAGAATTATATTTGGAATTAGGTCAACCTGGGTTTAAATCCAATCTCAGATACCTTGTATGAACCTAAGTAAGCTACCAAATCTCTATCTGCCTCACTTTCCTTATCTGTATAAGGAGAATAATAATAGTCCCTATATTCCGTGATTGTTTTAAGGATAAAATAAGATAATGCTTATAAAATACTTTGTAAAGATTATATCACTTATATAAATGCTAGTTATGGTTATTACTATTATTATTTTAATAGTATTCAGTAAAAGGGTCAGGAAACTATTTGAAATGACTAATAAAAAATAAAATGTTTCAATGAAATATTTTAAAAATAAATTTCCTCCCTTTGGAGGGAGAAAAAGTGAAAGAATATTAAAATAAAATAAATAGGTAATGTAGATGTTTGATTTTGTGGAATGATATATTAAGAAGTTCTTATATCTAAGAAATATTTTCCTTACTTAAATGATCTATTGATGAAAGTCATTTATTAGGATATCTACTTCTCTTTCCACAACTTAAAACTTCCAATACGTATGGGAGAGCAAAATACTAAGATAACTCACACTAAGATGATAGTGACTTTAGCTCTTGATAGATGCAGTAGTACTCAGTAGTACTGAGACAGGAGAAACTCTGAAACTAGTCAAAAAGGCATGAAAAGAGGACCTTTGAAATGCTAAAAACAGACAGCCCACAGGCTTTGTGTTCATATAAGAATTTCTGTGCCTCTAATTTTTTTTTCCAGATTTAGAAACTGAGGCCAAGTAGGTTTGAATGATTTGCCCAAAGTTACACAGGTTTAAAAATATCAATCCACATTTTAACTTGGGTATCTGGCTGCATACCCTGTGTATTATGTTACTTTATCTCCCAAATTTTCTTAGATTTGGAAAGTAACTAAGTCAACCAGATCAACACCCAACTCCTATATTTCAGAGACTGATTCCAGAATTTATCTCTCATAAGAGATTTTGTAGAAAAGAAATGATCCTTGACTAATAACATTCTGGCCTATATAAGAGTGTGATTCATGCAAGTATTATGAGACATTATCCACAGTGTTTAATAAACTAAAATTTAGCTCTCCCACAAACAGCACATTTAGGAAAATTTAGAATTCAGAATTATACACTTGATATTTTTTTTCTGAAGTGAAAGAAATTTATTCTAGTCATATAAAGAAAATCTATTAGTCTTTGATGAAGTATATATGAAATTTTATTCATAATGTAAGCATTCTTTAATACACCTGAGAATGCAAGATGTGCTAAACAGATGCAATCAGAATTTTCCAGAGTTGTTTTTGCTGTTGCCATTATTGTTTCCATAGACTACTCATATTAATGAATTCATCCTTAGATATTTTAGATTTGGACTCTTTCAGTCAATGAGGCATAAACATATATGCCATCATTTTTTTAAAAAAATATTTCCTCATATTTCTCTATATCCAAGATTAATTTTTTTGATCCAAGCACAAAGGGTATTTATAGATTGAGTTCAAACTTTTAAACTCCAAGAGCATCAAATATTTTAAACATAACATTTAGCATTAAAATTTTAAGACTAACAGTTATATAACTTTTGGTTTCAATGAATTCCTGAAAATTTTATCAGGGAAGTGTACCATTGTAACAGTAAGACATAATATTTCTATACCCAGAATTCTGAATAATTGCAGATAGTAAAATTTAATAAGAGTTGGATCAGATCAATGATGTATCACTAGAGCCCTAAACTTGCAATAATGCAGTAGAAGTGAATAGCAATGGGATATAAGTGCCTCAACTTACAATGATAATGAGTCCAACAGTGTGCTGAAGTAGCTTTAAATTATATGCCCTAAAGCTATAAAAAGCTCATAAGACATTTGAATGGCATTCTATACCTCCACTGCCCTAAAGAAATCATGCATACCAATGAGAATGAAGCAGCCATGCCACTGCCTTATGAATGATTCTACTTTGGGAGCGTGAAAGATGATGATAAGAAATATATTTGAAGAACCAGTTAAAGCTCAACATCACCTGATTAGAGGTCACCATACAGGGAAACAATCAGCACTAGTTTAATGTAATAATAAAGTGAATGAATGTAATAATTAATGTAATAATTAAGTGAATGAATTAAATTCTGTGCTTCAGAATAAATTGAATGTTTTCTTTCTTCTTACTTAATACAGTTGACTAATTAAGACTTTATTGCAGTTACATATATATGCACACAATATCAACCAGCAATACCAACAAAACACATGTAAATATATATATATATATATATATATATATATAGAGAGAGAGAGAGAGAGAGAGAGAGAGAGAGAGAAAGAGAGAGAGAGAGAGAGAGAGAGAGAGGGGGAGAGAGAGAGAGAGAGAGAGTATATGCATGTATGTCTAATTACGAAGAATAAGAGTTTTAGGAAATTTCTTCAAACTAACTTCTCTTCCAGAGAAGAAAGGATTATTTGCAACATTGGCACATTTTCATTATCAAAATGTTTCCTTCTTGGAAATGTGGGAACCAAGGGACTAATTTTTTTTAATGGTTTTTCTTTCAATATTATCTAGAATTGAACTCCAAATAAAGATTTCAAATTAATATTGAGAAAAAAATGAATACTATTTCCAATAGGTGGTATTATATCAATTACATAACTATTGAGTTTGAAACTAGAAGAGATCATGGAAATTATCTCTTCTATGCCCCTAATTTAATAGATGAGGGAACTGAAATTTTTTTTTAGGTTTTTGCAAGGCAAACGGGTTTAAGTGGCTTGCCCAAGGCCACACAGCTAGGTAATTATTAAGTGTCTGAGACCGGATTTGAACCCAGGTACTCCTGACTCCAAGGCCGGTGCTTTATCCACTACGTCACCTAGCTGCCCCTGGGAACTGAAATTTAACAATTAGAGTTCTAGGGTCATGAAAATAATAACTGAGTTGTATTCTAATTATGTATGTTTTAATGCAAATTTAGTGCTCTTTCCAAAGTACCATGATTCTGAACAAGATATTTTGTATTAACTTATACATGGGAAATTGTAATCATTTTATTTTCTGATACATCCCTAGACCTGAGAGTCAAGAAGACCTAAATTTTAATCCTGCCTCTGACATTATTTGCATAACCATGAATGTCACTTCCCTTCTTTTGATTTTGGCTTCCTCATGTGTAAAATGGCGCTAATAATATTGGTATTTACACATCTCAGAGAGATAAAGTGAGACTTGAGTGAGATAACACACAGAATCAATTTTTGTAAACTTTAATGCACTATATAAATTCAGTTATTGGCATTATTGCATTATATTATTGTCACCCATCTCTAAAATTATACGGGTAGGTGTTGTTTCCTGTTAATTTTCAATGTTTTATTTTTCTAATGTAACATTATATCAATTTTGCCAACAAAAGCTTACATTTTTATAGTGCATTACAGTTTCAAAGCAATTTCCTCATGCTCTAAGGTAATGTAACGGGGCTTATCTGAGGAATAGGAATGTATTTTTGTTTCTTTGTTTCTTTAAGTGATGACATTTTTATTTACAACATATGCATTCCTGAATGCATTTCACTCTCTTATTTACAACATATGCATTTCTTAATGCATTTCATTCTAATAATTTTCCCCTATAACACAAATATGTATATATACATATATATATGTATGTGTGTATGCATATAGTAAATAATTTTTTAAAAAGCAACTAACACATGAAAAACATCTTCCTGCATCTTACAAGTTATGCAACATTTCACACTCATAACTTATTATCATGTCAAAAAAGGGAGGTACTAGAGTGCTCTCAACTTCTGTTCTGGGTTAATCATGGTCATTATAATTACATCTCTATCAATTGTGTCTTGTTTTGTTTTCCTGTTATTGCACTCAAAATACAATTTATTTTCCTGGTTTCACTTACTTCACTATGAATCTTTCAATACGTTTTTCTTTCTTTTTTTTTTTTTTGCAAGGCAATGGGGTTAAGTGGCTTGCCCAAGGCTACACAGCTAAGTAATTATTCAGTGTCTGAGGCCAGATTTCAACTCAGGTACTCCTGACTCCAGGGCTAGTGCTCTATCCACTGTGCCACCTAGCTGCCCCTCAATATGTTTTTCAATCCCATCTTTGTGTCACTTTTTCATAAATGCAATTTCTTGCAAAAATATTGTTATTCCATGGCATTTATACAAAGAAACTAAATAGGTTTAGTCATTTCTATGTAATTTACATGACTTCCAACTTTTTATTAACACACACACCCACAACCCCACAAACCCTGTTATTACTAATGTGCTATATAGCATAATATTATTCATACTTTTTGTGCAAAGTTGGTGCAGGAATATATTTTGATTATGCTTATTTTTGTAACATGTTATAATAATTCACTCATTTGATGCCTAGGGTACAATAATAACAAGCTTTAGGGAATTTGTTTCAAATGAAGTTTTATGTTTAGTTGCACTATGTTTAACTTCCCAGTTAGGAAAAATTCTACCACCTAGGAAAAGGTTAGGTTCTCTATCTGATCTTAAATTCTTACTCTCTCTGGTTAAACCTTTCATTTCTTCATAGTTGAGGCAAAAATAATTTTTCAGGAAATATTTAGGTTAAAAATAAGAGATGATATTATAGTTTTCATGGATAGACAGGCAATGAATGTAAGAATATAGAAAAGAGTAATAGTTTTTGGTACTTCCATCAGCCTGGATTCTCCTCTATGAAATTCCTGTAAAACAACAAAAACAAAAGCAAAAAACCTGTTATATCCCCCCTTTTTTTTCTCAGATCTCAGTCCTTTTCCTCCTTGTTTGATTTGACTCTCTAGAAACCAGATGCTCAAAAATCTCATGTTTCCCACTTCTGTAATTGAATTTCCCTCACATAAAAAGTATTTAGAGTATAACTAAATCTGTCACATAATGATTTTGGCTTAGAAGGAGGCTTACAGCTGTTATTTGTAATGAGTTATGATTAGTTCAACTTTTTTAAGTGATCTCACATAAGGCACTAGAGCTAAATGGGGAAGTTCTGTTTCTACCTTTCCTTTTGTTTCAAAGGTTCTCTCTTTTATTTTTCAAAGGGGAGGAGAAAAAATATTTATTTGTTCTGGAAAAAATAAAATACTTTAAAAATGCACCAATATACACATCCTTCTATAGTCACTTCAAAATTATCTGTTATCTTTGTCAACATGTTTACTATGTGGTCAAGACCCTCAGTTGTTTTAATTTGTATTTCTCTTATTCTCAGTTAATTTGATCATTTTTTTATGTTTGTTAACACTTTGTCTTGCTTCATTTGAGAACTTTTTGCTAATTTTTTGTAGACTGGATCTTGTTTTATGGAGGGAAAATCTATTTCATTGATAAAGAGAGTTCTTCATGAAGAGTTTCCTCTACCAGTGAAAATCAGTACTCTGATCAACTTACAGTCTTAGAGAGTTTTCTAGTCACTGTGAGGTTAATTGCCAAAGTTCACAGATAGTATGTATTTCAAAGGCAAAATCTAACCAAATATTCCTTCCTTTCAGGGATTTATGATGTTATTAATTTGCATTAATTCTCCATTTATCTTGAATATTAGAGCTTTATTAAATATATTTGACATAAAGATTCTTTTCTCTGGTTGTGTTTTTCTTTTAATCATTGTAGCTTTGATTTTTTAATTTCATATAATTAAATTGCTTATTTTTCTATTTTTTTATTTTTTCCCATTAAAAAGTCTTAAAATTATATTCACTGATTTTTTGCCAATATTTAAATCAAACATCCCCTTGGAATTTATTGTGGTATAAGGCTCACAGCCAGATGTAAACTCCTTGAGGTCAGGTTATGTGTCTTAACTGTGTATCCAATTACTATACAGAACCTATTTAATGTATTCTTATTGATTTATTTATATACTACCAAATATTGTTCCAAATCCATTTTATCTAGAAAAGCAAGATGCATTTCAGTTTTCCAAAAGTTTTTAGTGATGGAAAGTCCTTTCCTAATTAGTTTATATTCTAGATTCTCTCGAACTCTGAATTATTGAGATCAGTTGTACCTGGCTTTTCTTTATCTTGTCTGTCCCGCTGAACTTATGTTCTATTTTGAACTATACAAAGCATGTTTTAATGATTACTTCTTTATAATATAGTTTGAGACTTTATACTTTGAGCCTTTATAGGTGCTTTCCCTCCCTTGTCAGGAATCCAGGAAGCTCTGAGTCTCAAAAATGAATGATTAAAATTTCCATGAAGTTTCTGTGATTGCAGCAGAGTTAATATTTAGTTTATAATGGAAAGAGGAAAGGACAAAGAAGAACCCAATAGAGGATAAGTCATTGTGGCATCCAGAAAAGGTACAACAGGTACACAACTTTATTATATATTGATGATAATAGACTGAGAAGAATTGGGCTTGGGGAAAAAAAGAGAAACAGACACAGAAAGCAAATAAAAAGACAAATATAAAGAAACAGAAAGAAAATGGAATAGAGACCAACAGAGACAGACAGATGCAGAGAGAGAGAGAGAGAGAGAGAGAGAGAGATTACCTTCAACATGTACTCTGATGAATAAATACAATTAAAAAAGAGTAAAATAATATTGTGGTGGTACTTATGCTGAGTGTCCTTTTCCTAATATTTTGAAGGTCTAAGAGAAAGGCAGATCAAAGTCCAGTTCCCTAAAGATTAGAAAAAGAGGCAGTGATTTTCATTTGAATACCCCTCCCCAATTACATCCTAAAGATGTGTGACTAATTCAGTATCTCAGCCTACCAAAACCAATTGGTCAAAGTTCAGTAAATACACACTGTCACAAGATATAGAACTAATTTTGTCAACCCAAACCAAAACAAGACTTGTTAATTCAGAAACGTGATGCCTAGCTGAGAGTTAAATCAGAAATTTGGACAGGACACATATAGTCAAATAAGAGGAGTTAAACTTTCATAATGATGGCAGCCTGAAAAATCTCTTTTCTGCATTTGAAAAGCTTAGACACAGGCAATATTTCTTTTTACTGTCCTCTAACATGCTGACTTTAAAAGTAATATGCACAATTGAAATTGTGGTATAATCTGAAAATCACTAACTTTGAAATCAGAGCACTGGAATTTAAATGTTAACATTGCAATATGCTAAACTGTTCATTGAGGCAAGCCATAGCCACCTCATGTCCTCAATTTTATTGTCCATAAATTAAGGGGGTAAATTAAATGGTCTATAAGACCTCTTCCAATTCAAAGTCTTATGAAAAATTTATCAAGTTTCAGATAACCCTAAAATAATTGATGAGTTAAATATGTATTTTAATGTTTGACTAAGAAAGTCATAGTCAGCAGAAAAATTGTATACCTTTTGTGGGTGTATGAGTGGTTGTAGAAGGAAAATAAAAGGTCAAAGGTGGAAAGAAAGACTGACAAGGAAATAACTCCCAAAGTTCACTGTGCAAATAAGAAATTGTATGAGGTATGCTACTTTATTTGCCAAATCTATCTACTTTGCTGTCTAGCATCTGCTAAAAGTCCAAAAAAGAACAGGTGTTCTGTATGCATTAAAGCATATGTAAAGATTCAAGAAGTAAAACAAAAAGTCAAATTTTATCTCTTTATAAGAAATTGTTGAGCATCTTCATGCAGATATCAATGATTATTATAACTAGCATTTATCTTTTGTTGAATACATTAGACTATGCAAAAAGATGTGGACTATGAAAATGAATATTCAGTCAGTCACTTGTTTGTTATTTATCTGTTATAGCAAACACCAAAGTATGTGGAAATATTTGAATAAATGACCCTCTTTTAATTCCCATAAGTATGCCTGATATTGGGTAGATAAAACAAGGGGTTTTTTTGGTGCCTATTTCTTTTAATTTTTTTTTTTAGTTTTCTTTTTTGTAAGGCAAAAGGGGTTAAGTGGCTTGTCCAAGGCCACACAGCTAGGTAATTAGTAAGTGTCTGAGATCGTATTTGAGCCCAGGTACTCTTGATTCCAGGGCCGGTGCTTTATCCACTGTGCCACCTAGCCTCCCCTATTTCTTTTAATTTTTGATGGGTTATTAATGTTGTGTACCTTCATATATGATGAATAAACATAGTCTTAGGGAAAGAGAACTTCACTGCAGATCAGGAGACCTGATTTCTCTTTTTAGATCTCCTACTGATCATGCTACCTTGCTGAGTCTCATTTACCTCATTAAAATAATGATATAATAGGATTTCTAAGTAACATGACAAAATCATACTATTATTCAATGATCAGCATACATCTTTAATGTTTAATTGCTGATAATAATGGTTGAATTAAGTTGATACTTCTATATATTCTCCCACTTTCCAAAGGTGTTTGTTTCTGTGTAAGTAAACTAGAATTAAATGTCCAATTAGTAGTCAGAAAGTAAAAATCAAACTAGTTTCCCTTAAGACAGTGTTCAAAAATATAAAGTACATCCTTATGAGAATATTCTTTCTCAGAGGAATTATGAAACAGCAATACAAATTATAATATAATTTAAACTGCAACTACAGAAAAGGCATTTGCTTTTTTTCAATTAACAAGTATTTATTTTCTCTCCTCCCTCTTTTACATTTAAAACAAAAACAAAAACAAAATTCATCAAGATGTGCATAATCAAACAAAATGAATTCCTACATAAAGCCATATCCAATTTTTTCATTATGAATTTTTTATTTCATTTCTTTGTAAGTAAGCATGCAACATAAATTACTATCAAGTCCCTGAAGTCAAGGATACAGAACCCATTTACCATGAAGAAATAAGAAATATTTTTATCATATGCCATCTAAGTAATAATAGTTGATAGATTTGTCTTGTGATAGCATGTTGAAATAACTGTTTAAACATGATAAATTTTATTGTTTGGCTACCAATAAGTAATTTCTTGACTTTCTAAACATTATGATGTAAACATTACTAATATTTATAACATTTATATAGAACTTTCCTCTCTTAGTAGTTTTCTCCCCCTACTTCAACTGTTGTAAAGAAGAAATGTCCCAGGGCAGCTAGGTGGCCTAGTGAATACAGCACCATCCCAGGAGCCAGGAGTACCTGAGTTCAAATCCGGCCTCAGATACTTAATAATTACCTAGCTGTGTGGCCTTAGGCAAGCCACTTAACCCCATTGCCTTGCAAAAACTGGAAAAAGAAGAAATGCCCTCCCTTGGTTAATTGTTCAAAAAGTAATAAGTAGAAATATTCTCACTCATACCATGTTTTATGTAACTTTGTCCCTCAAAATAAATTCACATCATATAAATTATATTATAATGATTTTTATTTTGTAATTAATTTAAAAATACAAGAATTTTAATGAATGAATGGAGAGGAAGTTGGGGAGATAGAAAAATGCTACTTTTCCCCAGAATAAAGAACAAAAGGAATCTAAATAAAGATCAAAAATTTATTTTTTTATTGGCTTTCTCCATTTGTCTTTATATTTGCTGTGTTTTCTTTCACATCATGATTAACATGGAAATGTTTTGCATGACAGCACATGTACAACCTATATGAAATTGCTTGCCTTCTTCAATGGAAGGTGGGAAGAGGGGGAAAATTTGGAAAACAAAATATTAAAAACAAATGTTAAAAATGTTTTTAAATGTAATTGTGGAAAACAAAATACTAAATAAATAGTTAAAAAAAGAAAAAATACAAGCGAAAAAACTTTTTTTCCACACAAAAAATAGGGATCATATATTTTAGAATTTTAGAAAACACTTCCTCAGAATAAAAATTTATTTTTATAAATATGACATTTACCTTATGAGCACTGTGATATACATAACCAAGCAGTATTATATTCTCAATAAACCTGAATACTGAATAAACCATATTGTTTTTACCTTCTCTCTGACTTTATCAGATAGGAAAGAGCAAGAAAATGAAAATAAAAAATCAAATGATAGAGAGTCAGAGACAATACAGAGAAAAATACGAGACCACTATAGAGACTCTTTGAAAGAAACACACTGAGGCAGTTACCGCCCAGGATTTTCTCTTCCTTTCTCTCTCTGATACCCCATGGCCTCTCAGAATTGTGATGTCCACTGCTGCCTCTCATAAAGCCACCAAGCCCGGGACAGGCACTGCTCACAAGTCTGTAGGCAAGAGATTACAGCAGGAATTGATGACCCTAATGATGTCTGGAGACAAAGGAATTTCTGCCTTTCCAGAGATAATCTCTTCAAATGGGTTGGGACCATCCATGGGGCAGCTGGGACAGTATATGAAGACTTGAGATACAAACTCTCCCCGGAATTCTCCAGTGGCTACTCATATAATGCTTCCACTGTGAAATTTGTCACATCTTGTTACCATTCTAATGTGGACACTCAAGGCAATAACTGTTTGGACACACTCAAGGACAAGTAGTCGGTCTTGTATGATGTCAGGTCCATCCTACTATCTATCCAGAGCCTGCTGGAAAAACCCAACATGGACAGTCCAATGAACATACATGCTCCTGAACTTTGGACAAACCCCACAGCACTTAAAAAGTACCTGCTGGAAACCTACATGAAGCAAGTTACTAGTCAAGAACCCTGACCCTGGCTGGTCAGCCTGTCTTCCCTTCATCTTATGTGTATGTCTTTGTGTGTTTGTGTGTGTTGGTGTAACTTTTTTCCCTTCTTCCTAATCTGTCTTCTCCCTCTTCTCATCTGTACAGACTCTGTATCATAGACTGTTTTAATTTTGTTCTTAAACTACAGTTCACCTCTCAACATTAATGTGTAAATAAAGTTTGCTTGTTTTTTTAAAAAAAGAAAGAAACTGAGATATTCTACAATTAATAAATGGACAAAAGATATGAACAGGTTTCAAAAAAAAGAGATTAAGTCTGTAGATAATCATATGAAAAAAATGCTCCAAATATTACTGATTAAAGAAATGTAAATTAAAACCACTATAAGGTTCTACCTCACACCCATCACATTGGTTAAGATAACGAAAAAGGGAAAATGATCTATTTTGGAGAAGTTGTGAGATGATTGGGACATTAAAGAATTAGTGTTGTGGGTGTGAACTGATCCAAGCATTCTGGAGAGTAATATGGAACTCTGCCCAAAGAGTAATAAAATTGTTCATACCCTTTGACCCAGAAATTCCAAGTTTAGGCCTATACCCTCAAAAAATAAAAATAAATGGGAAAAGTCCCACATGTTCCAAAATATTCATAGTTCTTTTTATAGTAGCAAAGAATTGGAAATTGAGGGGATGTCTATCAATTGGGGAATGGTTAAAAAAGTTATGGTAAATTAATATTATGGAATACTATTGTCCTATAATAAATCATAAATGATTGGATTATAGAGAAGCATGGTATGAATTAGAGAATCTGATGCTGAGTGAAGGAACCAAGAGAATAATGTACATATCAAAAACAATATTGTGAGATGATCATCCTTGATGGATGAAGCTGCTCTCCCCACTTCAGAGATAGGACAATCGTATTAGACAAACTATGGACAATGCGATCGCCTTCTGGAGGAAGATAAACAAAACAAAAACAAGTGAAAAATCCTTCAGAACTTGATGAAGACCATATTTACATTTTTAAAAATATCTATTATATATTTCTTTCCCTTAATCCTAATTCTTCATACCAAAAATTACTAATCTGTAAATATGTTTAACACAAATGTGCATGTACAATATTAACCTGACTGTGTGCTGCTGAGCAGAAGAGGATGGGAAGAGAAGATGGAAGGAAATTATATAACTTAAAAATATTCACCTGTGTGTGGATGAATGTTGAAAAATTTTTGTAACATCTAATTGGAAAAATAAAATAGCAATTGAAAAAATAAGAAGAAGAAATAGACTGAAAGACACGAGTGAGACAGCAACTGCAAAGTTAGAGTCAGAGACATAGATCGAGAAACAAAAAGCAAAATAGAAAGGGATCTAGATAGAGATAGAAAATATATGGAAACAAGTTGATATTGTTTTTCTTTTCTCTTTTTTTCCCCTAAAGCAAATTGCAAGATATAGTCTTGGGTCAATATGGACTCATCTACCACCTATAGATTCTACACAGTTAAAATTAATAGATTTAGGAGTGATGAAATAGAGGCATCATTGTCCCTATATAATCAATGAACAAATAGATAATATTAACACGTGGTTTTCTAAGTCATCTATTACGATCATCTTGAGTCTAAAATAATCAATAAAGCAGATAAACAGATATAAAGATGCAAGAAGAAAAACAAGGTTGTTTCCTCTTTTTACAGAAAAGTATAAAGCATCTTCATGTGGGTAAGGATATATAATCAATAAAAAAATTGACAATAAAATAACAATCACATTCCTTTTTGTTCAGGAATGTGAATGAAGGCATTTCAAGAAGATTCTCATCAGCAAAAATTGAAAATAAGCATAATTATTCAGACTATTTCAGTTATTTAAAGAAATAAATTAATTATGATCTTCATTTCAAGATCAATTTAGAGTTTTCTAAAATATGATTAAGAAGTTAATTTTAACCATTAATATAAAATATTTTTATTATCTTGCAAATGTGCCTAGGAAGGTATTTCTTAGGGAAGAACACTAATTGCTTAATGACTACTTTTTTGGCTCTCTTAAGGTAATTTCTTTTTGGTAAATATTAGCACATTTTAGGGCTTTGTTCTGGTTTTGGAGTCTCCTATTTACTATGCTAATTTACCTTGAACCAGGTATTCCTGGTTCCACTGATATTACATTGAATATGACTTATAAATCTGACTTTATAGAGAAAAGCTAGATCTCAGAAAGTAAATTGGAAGCAATGAGGTGACAATGGAGAAATTCCCGGGGTCAACTATGTCAAATCAGTGGAAGAGATTGAATGCACCAGAGAAAGTTCAAGTAAAAAATGAAATTGAGGATCAGCAAGTGACAGTCAGGACCTGAAGAATATGACTTCAACTTGACTGTCCACTGATGCTGGGAGTTATGTGAACTTAAAGGAAATGTATGACACAATGATGACAAGATCTTTTCCATTGTGGTAAGTAAGGGGTGGAAACAAGACAACCTCAGAGGAATTCTATATCTAAATTCCTCTATGAATCCATGATGAATGTGAGGCTTGTAAGAGACAGGTAAGAGGAACATTCTTGACTTTTCAGACATGGAGATGCAAATCTTCTGCAGATGTTGTCTGATTAAACAAAACTTATTCAACATTAACAGATATGTTAGGAAGAATGCTTACATGGGAGATGAGAGTCTTAGATATGACCCAAATTCTGATGTTCTCAGGGGAATCCTTAGGTAGAAGTATGAATCAAAGAATTTTTTAAGTTAAAATCTTCTGCTCTGCCTAATAAAATTCAGTCTGTAAAAATGCAATGTTATGGTTCTTGGATATGAATTTTGGATTAGAGATTTGATTTAATTAGCATACAGCAGTGCTATCAAACTCAAATAGAAAGGTAAAGGGGCATTAAATCATATATTATGATTCCTGCTGACCATATATTGGCTTAGGAAAACATGTTAATATTATTGGATTTGTTGAATAATTATTCATTTTATTAAATATTTTATTTATTTTTAATCTGGTTTGGGCCACACTGGACAATAATGTGGGCCACATGTATAACTTCTCTGGTATAGTGTACTGTCATTGAATAAAGATCCTCTACCAAGGCAGACTGGTATCTGCTGTTCAACTTATGATTTCAAACAGTCACAGGAGGAGGTTGGACAACTTGGTGGTGCAGTGGATAGAGCACTGGCCTTAAAGTCTGGAGGACCTGAGTTCAAATCCAATCTCAGACACTTAATACATTACCTAGCTGTATAACTTTGAGCAAATCACTTAACCCCATTGCCTTGCAAAACCAAGCCCCCCTGCCACACACACACACACACACACACACACACACACACACACACACACACCCCACCACCACCACCACCAACAACAACAACAACAACCAACAACAAAGAGTCACTGGGGCAATTAATTGACCTCATTGGCATAACCAATTAGTATGTGTCAAAGAAGCAGACCTTTAAGGTCTGTTCTCTATCCACTATAGCACTTTACCTCTCATTAAATTACCACATAAAATATTGTTTTGACAAATCAACAAGCCCAGAAAAACACAGACAAATTACATAGCATTTATCTTGTGCTACTCTGCATCTTAAATCCCAACATTTTATCAATGATAATGATCAAAGCATGTATTCTGCTCCTATCTTTAATATTCACATACAAACAGTAGTAAATCATATTAACGAATAGACACAAAATCAAAGACTGGATTAAATGTTTACTGGTCAGACTGTAGACATGCCACCTTCTCTTCTGTGACACTGCCACCACTTTCAAGACATCATTACCTCACAACTTGAATATTGCTACATCAATACATCAGTATGCTGATGAGTATGTCTTCATCCATTCAAATCATTAAAGTGTTTTTCTTAGAGTAGTGAGTCAATTATGCACACACACACACACACACACACACACACACACAAGCACACACAAAACAATCAAGAAAGTCCAGTGTCTCTTTATTGTCAAAATTTTTTAATTGATATTTTAGTTTTCCAAATATATGTTATGAAAGTCTTTTCAGTATTTATCCATATGCATTTGTACATTTTTAAGTTACAAAATTTCCTTTCACCCTCCTTTCTCATCCCCCTCCCCTCAGCGGCAAACAGTCAGGTTATCATTGTACATACATATTTTTGATAAACGTCTTTACAGATCAGTCATTTTCAGAAGGAGAAATTACTAAGGAAAAAAGATAAATAAGAGTTATTTTTTTAGAAAGTGTTAATCAGATTCTGAAAGTGTTTTTTTTTTGTCTGCTTTGTTTTGTTTTCCTCTGTACAGGGATAGTATTGAAGATAGCCAGTCTAATACATCTGCCCTTGTTCTCTAAACAGCTGAGGGGAGCTGCTTCCATCAAGGTGGATCATCTCACAAAGTTGCTGTTAAGGTGTACATTGTTCTCTTGGTTCTGCTCTCTACACACAGCGTCAGATCCTGGAACTCATTCTATGCTTCTCTAGAGTTTAATGATTTATTATTTCTTATAGAATAGCAATATTCCATAGTATTCATTTACAATAACTTGTTTAGTCATTCCCCAATTGATGGGGCATACCCTCAATTTCCAGTTCTTTGCCACTACAAAAAAGAGCTGCTATGAATATTTTGGAAACGTGAGACTTTTCCCATTTTTTATGATTTCTTCTGGATATAGGTCTAGAATTGGAATTGCTGTGTCAAAGGGAATGAACAGTTTTATTATTCTTTAGGCATAGCATATTGTTTTCTACATTGGTTGGATCCCCAATCTTCCCACAACCTCTCCAACACTGATCATTTCCCCTTTTTCGTATCTTAGCCAATCTGATAGAAGTGAGGTGATACTTTCATAGTTGTTTTAATTTGCATTTCTCTAATCAATAATGATTCAGAGCATTTTTTTTTAGGTTTTTGCAAGGGAAATGGGGTTAAGTGGCTTGCCCAAGGCCACACAGCTAGGAAATTATTAAGTGTCTGAGGCCAAATTTGAACTCAGGTACTCCTGACTCCAGGGCTGGTGCTCTATCCACTGCACCACCCAGGCACCCTGATTCAGAGCATTTTAAATATGACTAGATATAGTTTTAATTTCTTCATTTGAAAAGTGTCTATTCATATCCTTTAACCATTTATCAATTGGGGAATGGTGTTCAAAGTCTTCATAAACTAGTCCCCCCCTACCTTTCCAGTCTTTTTACGCTTTAATTCCTGAATTTTATTCTTTAATCCAATAAGACTGTTCTCTTATCTTTTATGCAAACAAGACACTCTTCCATGCTCATTATTTTGTCCTTATTTTGTTCTAACTACTGATCTGTTTGACTCCTTCTAAGTCACAATTAAAATAGAAACTATTAGTCTAAGCTTCTTAATTCTGGTGTTCTTTTAATTATTTCCTATTTTCCTGAACATAATTTGTATATCTTAAATTGTAAGTTTTGTCCCTTAATATACTGAAACTCCTTTAGAAATGGGACTACCTTTTGCCTCTTTTTTCCTCCTCCCCCACAACCTAGCACAGGGCTTGGCACATAGTAGGGACTTAATAAATGATTACTGATTAATATATATAGACATGGACAAAAGACATAAACCATATCCTGAATCTATTTTCTACTCAACATGCTACTGCTACTTGTAAGAAATCTATGAATCTTATCTCTCTAGTCTCCCTACCCTTTTCCCTTTACAAAGTTGAACTCCATCCCTGGAGTCATCCTGAGTTCTAACAAAGAAATTTTCCCTGTACCTTATCCAATGATATACTCCCTTTCCAACATATCTCCATACCATGTCACCATGTCTGAGCCTTTATCATGAAGTCCTTCAATTTATATGCTCTTACATCATTAGAATATAAAGTCCCTAAGTTGGAGATGATCCTGCTGCTAGTACCTACATCTTCATAATTTAGCACAGTAAGCAATAAATGAATGCTTTATCTATTTTCCCTCTTCTATTCAAAAGATATCAAGAATGAAAAGAACAAATGTATGATATTAATGATATAACTATCATTGATGTAAATAAAATGTTGTATAAGAAACTTCTTAGATATTCTTAGAATTGAAAATAGTAGTCATTAACTTATGAGGACAATAAATTTGATATGTCAGATTTAGATTGAAAGTCATTAGAAAATATTATAGGATTTAGGTCTGAAAGTGACCTTAGAGATTATCAGGTCCATCTGCTTTATTGTACAGATAGGAAAACTGATGCTCATAAGGGAACTATTTTATTCTGCTTAATTACAGGTGAGAACTATCTTATTCCAATTGCTTTATACCACAGTCACACTCAGAGAGGATCAATAGCTTGCCAAAACTTACCCAATTCACAGGCATCAGAGATTAGATTAAAAACAAAGCAAAACTTGTTTTTTTTTCCTTCTATAAAACTATGACTTTTCTTAGCTTCTCTGACTTCTTTGAAGATATTATTTTAAACCCATCATCTTTAAGACATTTATGAACCACTCAGCTGATAGAGTCTAACCCTGTAAGAGAAGCAAATCTATTCTGGATATATCTGGATGTATCCTCAGGGATTAGCAAAGTGCCTGGCAAAAAGAAAGTGCTTAATAAATGACTAATGATCTCTTATCCTATACTACATTATCAAATGGAAGAAAAAGGATGTTGAAGTGCTGCATCTTCAACTTACTGATGCCTAATGGGTTTTGAGGGGGGGCACACACATATGTGTGTGTATTGTGTATTTGCATGTATATCTATGAACATATAAACACAAATGTGAGTGATATGCACATGTGTGCATATGTGGTATTTGGCATATACATGTACGATACATTGTCAAATGATGAATAATTGGTGAGTTGAGAGTAACTGATAGCCTTCATATTAAATTGGAAGTCACATAATGCTAAAGGACCTAAGGGAAGACCCTTAATAAAGTGTGCAGAATATTTTTTACAAGACATGGACAAGAATCAAACAGATGAAAAGTATGAATGTGATAAAATTATCTGCACTGTTATAAGAATTACCCCTAACAGATAAAATCAGAGATAGTTAAGTTTTGAAGTGAGATTAACAGAAAGACTCAGAAAAAAGACATTATTTTCAGCTTCCAAATTCTACCAAAACCTGAGACTAGGACCCTGGATCCCACATAAAAAAAAAATCAATGGTCAAGAACAAACTCATGGTATTAGTCTGTTTTCTGCCTGCTCTCAGGGCAGAGAGTTTTCATTTCACACCTCATTTGCAACTTGCAGTGATGATTGCAAAAGGCACATAACTTTCTTCCATTCTCATCCATCATTAATAAAAGTGATTTACATTAATCCTTTTTGCTTTTGATTTGAGGGAAAGTTGGTCAGTACTAGAGCAGCAACAGAGCTTCTGTAAGTCTAGTAACAATATCATTCTGGAAATGATTGGCCTTGTTCAATAATCAGAGTCAAAAACTTTAGATCTGGTAACTCAGATAACACCCATTCCAATGCCATGAACTTGAAAAAGAAATAAAAGTGAGTCATTTAAAAATCATTATTTAATTTAGAATTAATTTATGAACAGAGGGATAAAAATTAGAGAGTATTTGGAGATGATTTAGTCCAATTTTTTATTATTATACAAAGAAGAACATTGAAATCAAGAGAGGGTAAGGATGACATAGACAATGTCTCACTCCCACCAAATAGTGGAATTGTAGTACAAGTAGAAGATACTAGTAACAAAAACCTGTGTACCATCTTAACCTCCTAAATGAAAATATAATCTTTTAAAAAAAGTTTTGGAACATTAAAATTTATTCTAGTTATACAACTTCCTATCATTTAAAATAATTGTAGTGGCACTACATGATGTTTTAATCAAAGGAAAGATATGATTTGACTTTGTGTATTGCCCATCTATTCAGAAAATGATGATTAAGCATCTGTCACTTTGATCCTATATCAAATTGTGTTGAACTGTAACTAAGAAAAGATGGCAGTAAACAGCATCTAAAAACAGAGCTGTCATATCAGCTCCCCTCAAACATTAACTTTGGTTTGTTTCATAACCACTTAGCTAGGAAAACTGTCTAGAGAAACCTTGTCACTGTATTGAATGCAGCTCCAGGTCTAGGATCACTAGATCTGCTTAATCCCTGTTCCTTAAAAGTGAGGGAAGCCTGACTTCCAGAAATCTCTCTTATTTCCTCTCCCCTCATGTCAGAGCTAAGTGTTTCTGAAAATCAAATTATAATCAATTCAGTTCCACTAAAATGTAGTGTCAAGAGTATTAAAGCCACTGGTCTAGACAATGGGGAGATATGGGAAAAAGTTTCTGCCCTCAAGGATTACATAATAATTACAGAAGGACATCTCCTTTCTCCATCACTTATATTTTTTTAGGTTTTTGCAAGGCAATGGGGTTAAGAGACTTGCCCAAGGCCACAAAGCTAGGTAATTATTAAGTGTCTGAGGCAGGATTTGAAATCAGGTACTCCTGACTCCAGAACTGGTGCTTTATCCACTGCACCACCTAGCTGCCCCTTCTCCATCACTGTTTTTGACTAATATTTTTAATATAATATTTATTTTTATTTTTTGTATAAATGATGTTTTATATATAACTAAAATATTCTTGTTTAAGAGTAAACATATTATCCCCTCCCCCAAAATGCAGACCCTCATGAGCAATAAAGTAAAGAAAACATTAAATTTAAAATAAAAATAATAAAGTATATATGCTGTTTTCTCCCCAGCCACCTCTGATCAGAGTGAAAGTTCCTTCATTTCCCCCCCTCGCCTTCTCCCTTCTATATCATTACAATAGCTCATTGTAATAAAAAAAAATCTTATATGAAATATCAGCCTATGCCACCCCTCGTTTCTGTTCCTCCGATTTTTACATTTCCCTTTTAGCCACTGACTCCACTTTTACAATATGTTGTATCTTCAAGTTCAGCTCCCTCCCATACTTCATCTATAAAAGCTCCTTCTATTTGCTCTATTAAATGAGAAGTTTCTTATGAGTATTATCAGAATCATTTTTCTATTCAGGAATACATTTAGTTCATCTTCATCAAGTCCCTCATATTTTACCCTTCTCCACTCTCTATGCTTCACCTGAGTCCTGTATTTGAAGATCAAATTTTCTGTTCAACTCTGGTCATTTTCACAGGAACATTTGAAATTCCCCTGGTTCACTGAAAGTCCATCTTTTTTCCCTGGAAGAGGACATTCAGTTTTTTCTGGGTAGTTGATCCTCAGTTGCATTCTGAGCTCTTTTGCCTTCTACAATATTATAGTCCAAGCCCTAGGAGCCTTTAATGTAGTTGCTGCTAAGTCCTGTGTGATCCTGTCCTTCTGGCTGCTTGTAATATTTTCTCTTTGACTTGGGAGTTCTGGAACTTGGTTATAATATTCCTGGGGATTTCTTTTCTTGGATCTCTTGCCAGGGGAGATGGGTGGATTCTCTCAATTTCTATCTTGCCCTCTGCTTCTAGGATATCTGGGCAATTTTCCTGTAGGAATTCTTTTTTAAAATGAGGTCAAGGCTCTTTTCCTGATCATAACTTTCAGGTATCCCAATAATTTTTATATTATCTTTCCTGAATCTGTTTTCCAGATCAGTTGTTTTTTCAATGAAATATTTCATATTTTCTTCTAATTTTTCATTCTTTTATTTTGAAGTATTGTGTCTTGACTTCTTGTATAGTCAACAGCTTTCTATAGCTCCATTCTACATCTGAAGGATTTGTTTTCCTCAGAAAGCTTTCTTATCTTTCTGTCTAGAAAATTCTGTTTTTTAAAGAATTCTTCTCCTCAATAACTTTTTGAACTGTTTTATACATTTGACCTATGCTGGTTTTTAACATGTTATTTTCTTCAGCATTTTTTGGATCTCCTTGACAAAGCTGCTGACTTCATTTTCATGTTTTTTTCCTGCATCTCTCTCAGTTCTTTTCTCAATTTTTCTTCTATCTCCCTCACTTGATTTTCAAAATCTATTTTGAGCTCTCTCATAGCCTGAGCCCAATTTCCATTTTTTCTTGCAGTCTTTAGATGCAGGAGCTTGTACTTCCTCATCTTCAGACTGAGTGTTTTGATCCTTCTTAGGATCATAGACAATGTATTTCTCAATGGTGTTCCTCTTTCTTCTCTGTTTACTCATTTCCCCAGGCTGTGCCTGGTCTTGGGGTGCTTTCTGAGCTTTTGAGTGTTATTAGGTCACTCCCTCCCCAACAAGCATCAAAGTGTGTGAAGCTCTGTGAATGACCACAAGTGTAACCCTCTGCCATGGGGCTGAGGTGGTGTGGCCCTGATTTTCTTTGGGTGCTCTAGAGTGTGATCAGGATCTGAATGTGCACAGAGTCCCAGAGTCCTGTTCCAGGTACAGAGGACAAATCTTGGAACTCTTTCTCCACTCCCTTCCCTTTGGTAAGCTGAGTACTCAAGGCTCAGTTACCTGGGGGCTCCTGCTTACTAGCTCTGCCTGCTTCCCTTTCCTGGATCTGGGCTTCCTGGGCCATGCTGCTCCCTGAGTGGCCTGAGGGCTGGGTTTCATGAACTCCCCAAGGTGTAGGTCAGGAAACTGTCCCCACTGCTGTGAACTGTGGCTCCCAGCCACCCTGGGGTTGCCTCTGGGAGGCTTAAGTTCCTTCACTCTGGTGGGCTGCCCCTCTAACCCTCTGGAGTGGAGCCTTTCCATTATTTTCCAGGTTACCTTGGGCCTGGAGAATTGTCTCACTGGATCCCTCTGTGGGTCCTGTCTCTCAAAAATTTAGTTGGAGTCCTTAGTTTATAAGTTTTGAGAGAAATCACCTAAGAGAGGCGCTTCTCCTGTTGCCATCTTAGCTCCACCCCACTCTCCACCACTTTTTGACAGAATTCTAGAAATTCTACTGTAATAGTAATCACTACTGAATACTTTCCACTAAAGGATCATTTTCTAGGTGTTCTGGGTTTAGTTTAACAAAAATCTGATTTGCAAAGAAAAGGGTAAAGCTATTTCAATTTGCTTGTATCTCTTTAGGCTTCCAATATAGAATTCCATGGGAAAGTGCTTAAAGTCTGCATCATATCTTATGTATTCCTAAAGGAGAGAGTTGAAGGAAATTCAATGAACAATGAAGAATAGTTAAAGGGAAGTTTTTTATTTTTTCAATTGATAAATAATGCAAAGCATATATACGACCTTTGAATATATGTTGGCATAATATTAAAACAAGAAGCAACTAAAGCATGACTACTATTGTAATCTTGCAGGACAGTAATATTTAAGACATTAAGAAATTATTCAGCTTGTGAATAGACTTTTTATATTCTGTTTGGACAAGATGAGTACCACTGTTTTACTACCTCTTGGTAATCATTTTCTCCAATGAATTAACTCTCCTGCCACTAATTACCTTAAACCAATTAACCCATATTCCTTAGAGCTCTCAAACACCTAAAGTAAGCTCTGAGGTTTGACCCATCCATCTAATCTTTCCCTTATGTTTTGAAAAAGGAATACAATGCAAAAAATGTAGCATTAGTCCCTGAAGTTCAGGTTCAACTTGCCTACATGAAACCATACTTAGCTATCAAATACTGGTAGAAATCATACTATCAGAATTATGGAAATGTATGACTAATCTCCATCTCCATCCCTCTCAAGAGAAGCTTGGTAAGAAAGCTCTATATACCAGCTAAAAGAGTTGAATAAAGAAGAGAAACAAAAATAAAACTCACTCACATATTAAAATTCACTGAGTGGGTCACTCATCTTGTCTTAGTGTCCCATCCTATATAACAAATTCTTGTGCACTCTCTCTATCTTATACACCATTCACTTATTTGTATGGGTAATGCAGAAGGGGCAACCCAGGAATTGTTGTGTCATCCCAAAGAAGTAAATCTTTCAGAGTTTTGTCAGAGATGGTCAGGACATCTCAGTCATGTTACATTGAATAGCCCCGTGGGACCATTTTCATTCATTCTTCAAAGGATTCAATTACTACTATACCATCACTTGTGATAAATAGAAATGACAGGTATGAAGAAGGCAAAGAAGAGATGAATACAACTTTTTTTGGGGTGAAACCATGGTTTAATTAGAAAAATCAAGAAATCAATATGTAAACTAATGTAAAATAATAATTTGATCAAAATCATAGGATATAAAATCAGTTACATCTCTATATAGCAATAACAAAATGAAGAAAGGAATAATAGAAAGGGAAAACCCATAAAGAAGTAGCTACAAAAACACAAAATATATCTTAGAGCAAATCTACTAAAGCTCTCTTCTCTTTCTTCTTCTCTTCTCTTTTCTCTTTCTTCTCTTCTTCTCCTCTCTTTTCTTCCCCTCTTCTCTCCTCTCCTCTGTTCTCTCATCTTTTCTTTCTTTGTCTCCATTTCTCTTTCTTTCCCTTCTCTTCCCTTCCCTTCCCTTCCCTTCCCTTCTCTTCTCTTCTCTTCTCTTCTCTTCTCTTCTCTTCTCTTCTCTTCTCTTCTCTTCTCTTCTCTTCTCTTCTCTTCTCTTCTCTTCTCTTCTATTCTCTTCTCTTCTCTTCCTCTTCTCTCCCCTCTCTGTCTCTGTCTTTTTATATGCTTATACATTTCTGTGTCTATAGACATACATACATACATACATATATGCATGCATACAACTAGAACATCTAGGTGGCTCACTGGATTAGACTTGGAGTCAGGAAAACTCAACTCACTGAATTTAAATTAGACCTCAAAAATTTAGTAATTATGTGTTCACTTAACTCGATTTGCCTTAGATTTCTCAATTGTAAAATGAGTTGGAGGAGGAAATAGCAAACCACTCTATTATCTTTGCCAAGAAAATTGGCATTACCCACAGTCATAATGAAATGACTGAACAACAACAACAATCCATATATATATATACATATATATATATTACATACATGCATGTATGTATTTATATGCATATAAAAATGCATTTTTGCAAGACCAAAAAGGAATAGAAGTAAACCAAAATAGATCAGATATTTCCCCCTCACATTCAGTAAATTGTCAAAAACAACAGTAATGAATTGCATATTTTAGATCTACTAATGCACTGTTGATATAGTTGCAATTTGATCTATCTATCCTTAAAAGAAATTTTCAATTATTCAATAATTGATGAAAATCTTCATGCTTTTTGACACATTCTACTAAATCCAAAGTAGGTTAAGAAAAGAAAATAGAAAGACATAAAAGTAATGCATCTTATTGGCCCCATCTGCCCACAGATGCATTACTTGTTGTCTTTTTCTGTTTTCTTAGTCAAGTATTTTTTTCCCTTGCTAAAGAACTGGGAGCAACACAAAATTCACTTATTTCAGAATGCTAAATAAGCTGATGGTGAAATAATGGAATATAATAGGGTTGTAAGATTTTACAAATATTAGGAATGCAGAGAAGCATGGGAGAATCATGAACTGATAGAAGCTTAAATAAGCACAACCAAGAAAACAAATTTCACAAAGATTTCAAGAAATGGAAACAACAAAAACAAAACTGCTAAATTACATGCTGCAAAACGATAATGACCAAAACTTGATTCCAAAAAGATATATAAGAAGATAGCTACTTCCTTTCTTTGCTGGGCTGCAGGACAAAATTTATGAAATACCAAAGTCAATGTCAGATTGATTCAATGTGTTTATTAGTTTTGATGATTTTTGTTTTTTTTAATTCTTCATTCTAAAAATAACTAATTTTAAATTATTGTTTTTCTTTATTATTTTTATCTTGTTCACTATTTCCCTTGATAGTATAAATGTTTTGTTTTTCCAAGTAAATTTTGTTTTTCTTTCTTGTTGTTATTCTAAAGGATGGTTCTATAGGAGAAGGGAGAATAAAACATAGATACTAATGATGCAAAAATAAAAGACAAAGGGGTAGTTAGGTGGCACAGTGGATAGAGCACTGGCCCCAGAGTCAGGAGGACCTGAGTTCAAATTTGGCCTCATACTCTTAATAATTACCTAGTTGTGTGTGGCAAGAGACTTACCTCTATTGCCTTGTAAAAAAATTTTAAAAAGATAATTATCAAAATTTATTTGAAAAAGTAAGAAAAAAGCGAGGAAGAAATGGCTTCATGTAAGAAATGACATGTGAGCTATGCTAAAAGTGGTAAGGGAAGAGTCTTGGACTTTAAACATTAGAAAATGCTTATTATCTATGGGTAATGTAATAGATGCATGATACACAGTTAAAAATAAAGTAGAGCAAAGTCTTAGAATACAGGAGTGAGCTCCATACAAAATTCCAATTTTATTCATGCTAACCTTTCATGACAAATATAGTGCAATAAAAATATTGATCTTTCTTCCAAGATCTTCAAACAAATTGCATATGAGGAGATTTGTGGGAAAGGAAACTTCACCAGCATAAGTCTGAGTTCCATATTTGCCCTTAATTCTGTTGCCTGTTCATAGTTGTGCCTCTATAGCTGAATTATTCCCCTCCTTTATGCTCAAGTAGCAGTTCCTTTGTGCTGATGAAACAATATTAGTTCTGACACACACAGTCATCATTTGTAACTAATTACATGTGGATATCAACCATGTGTTTTCTAATTGTTTAGCTTGGGGCCAATACAGGTAGTTCTTTCACAGACTGCAACTCTGATGAATGCACCTTATTACAACTAGGTCAGATTATTAAATTCTCTGTTTCCTCTCTCATTTGTTTCACAATGTTGTCTTAAAGGCAGAAGATATGGTATTGATTTAGAAATCTGTCTGACCTGGGCTCATTATTTCCACATGATATATAACTCAAATGACCATTTAGGAATGAATTTGCAATAGAAAGTGCCAGTCATTGATTGGAATGTCAAGGGGTAATTGCTGGAACATGTTTTGTTATAGTAGGTAGCATAGAACCACTGAAATCTTAACCATGAAACATCAGTCCCTGGAATACTATTTCCAAGACTCCCTTCAATGATTCACATTTGGAAATGCCAGCAGACAAACATTTGCACTGTAAAATAGCTGAAAATGCCATTTTAAAGCTCAGAACATAAATCTATCAAGGGTTTGGCAGCTATATTGATTTTTTCCATTTATTTTGTCAGGTGATATTTCTCTTAAGAGACAGCTAACCCAGAGGAAATAGTTATCACTCTGAACTCTAGTTTAAATAATAAGAGTATTTTTAATTGGAATGAAGAAATGAATCTTGTATTATTGAACTGAGATACTGTCCACAGAATTCACATTGAATTATTCCAAACTGAAAGCCTACATGCTCATTTATTTCAAATTTCTCATAACTCTGATGACTATTGCTCTTTCTAAGAATTCATAGCTTTAGTGATCATAGAATTGTGTGGAATCAAAAATATACTGAGGACCTTGAAATCATTTTCTTCAATCTCCTCATTTTAAAGATAAAGGAATTAAAACACAGGAGGGTGCTGTGACTTGCCTAAGGTCATACAAGTGGTAAGAAACAGAACTGATATTTGATCTGAGGTGCTCAGAGTCCAAGAGGGAGTATGGGATGGAAAACCTTCCAGCACTGATGCCAATTATAATAGGAACTTCAAATAACCCACACTGAATTTATTCTTGTAACCATATAATTAGTATGAATGGAGATGATGGTATTAGAGTTACTTGAATCTAATTGGTGCAATCTGTATGACAAGAACTGCAATTTCTGAATATAGCTGCAGCTATGGAAAACAGAGCTCAAAGTCATTTAAGGTTAATCTGAATCTCAGTAGTGCTCTTTTTGCTATGGCTCTATTTCAATTCCTGTTAACTTTTCTGCAATTCAGCTTCTGAGGGTCATCGAGAGAATGTGTCAAGAGTCAGTTTATAATTTTGAGTACATATGCTTCCCTTTACTTTTAATAAAGATCTAAATTAGCAACCAATTCTGATAGCACTTCATGTTCTAGAGGTTACTATAGGTTCTGAAGGCTCTGCCAAAGGACCATAAATTCTGGAATGCCCTACTCTACTAAAGCACTGTATTGACCATAAATTCTGCAATGCCCTACTAAAGCTCTTTGTATTGTATTGACCAACAATGGACTTTGTTGTCTGAGGAAAAAATCAGTCAACAAGGCAAAAAATAAATGCATTTATTAATTGCTGTGTGACAATTACAGTGACAATTGTTGGGAATACAAGGTTATACATTATACTGGAAGTCAGAAATACCACAGTTCAAATCTTGTCTTAGATTTATATTGACTGCATGATGCTGAGCAAATCACTTTTTATCTCTTAGACTTAGTTTTCTCATCTCTGTGTGCATGGCTAAATATAGCCTTTTGAATAATTTTATTGAGAAACCATAGAAAAAATGCTGCCTTGAACATGTCATTTATAGGCAGGAACACTTAGAGACTGATGCTATTCATTGAGAAGAATTTTTCAATTTGTTACTAGAGTTGAAGATAACCCAAGTAAAAAATCTTTCTCTCTAAGGAACTTATACTTCTCTTACTGTTGCTATCTAGAACAAATTAATTACAAATATTATGAATTTTTGAGTTAACAAAACTGTGAACAATGTTGGCAGCTAGAAAACAAGCAACAAAAACAAACAAACAACAACAAAAACAATTAGGCTGTCCTGGAAGCTGCCTTGAAATAGATAGAAAATGAGTTCCTAGCCTATTTCTGGCAAGGATGGAAATACTTTATTTTTTTCCTGAAGATTTTAGATGTGGAACCAGTTTAAGAGTGTTAGTGGATTGACTTCTAGCAAAAATGTAGAAAGAGGCCAGGAACTTTGTGAAGCTCTCCTGTGTTTTCCTCAGAAATGATATGAATCAAGTCTCTTAACAGATTTTGGAGTGACAGAACCCACAAAAAATAAAAAGAACTAGGAGCCTCATTCAGCCAATGAGTTTGGTTTCCATAGCCCAACCTGGACTGCCATCTCCTGGTGTTCCTAGCCTGGAGCTCCTGGTGTTTCCAGCAGGGAGGGTCTGGCATTCCTATGCAAACAGCCCAGATACAACCCCAAGTGTTCCAACCTCTCCCAATGACTCTGGGAATGGGCAGCTAACTTCCCTGTAATGATGTTCCAGAAAGAACCTCTGAAATTCCAGCCAGGACAGGACAGCCTAGCCAAGTGACTAGGTTGGTTGACAGGCAGCCTAAAGATGGCTCCAGGCATTCCAAGCATTCCCAACAGTGTGGAAAATCAGCAACTCATAACCCCAGCATAGATAGTTCAGAGATAGAAACTCAGACATTACTTATCAGTTGGTCCAGTGAGCAAACCCTGGAATTCCTAACATCTACAACCCCAGGTCAGTAGGCAAGCCTTTTGGATTCACAAATATTGAAGTTCTGAGTCAGCTTCTCCTCTCAACACAAGATGCTTGGAATAGGTAAAAAATCCCAAAATGACTAAGAGAAGTTGGATAAAAGCAGGATCTATTGAAAGTTATCTTAGAGAGAAGGATGGATAAAATTATTAACACCAAGGTGTTACATATGAAGGTCCAGAGGAAAATATGAATTAGTCTCTGTCCCAGAAAGCTTAGAAGAGTTCAGAAAAGATTTTAAAAGTCAGATAGAAAAACTAGGAAAATAAGTGCAATCTGCATGGCCAAACACCTGGCACCTGAATGTTTCTCGTCACCCCCTGGAAGTGTCAGGCTGGAGGGTCACAGCCTATGTGGAACTGGCCGGGCTTTCAAGGCCCACCCAGAGGGACTGGAACCAGATCAGTGTCTGACAGGGAATGACCCTGCCGTTTGTATGACATGTGGGGAGGAGGTATCTACTGTGAACCTCAGCCTAATGTGGGAGTGATGGTTCCACCTGCATAGGAGATTGCTGTACCAGATGAAGGAGCTGGGGCTGAGAGCCCTTCCCAGGGCAGCTCCCCAGAGCCCGGCTCCACTGCTTCAGTCTCCAAGACTGCACCAATGGTGAGTGGAGGTGAGCAGGCACAGGAGACCCATTTCCCAGAGGAACTAGAACAATTTGCCAAGGAGCTGAAGCAGAAGAGGATCACTCTGGCTTATACCCAGGCTGATGTGGGCATCCGCTTGGGCACTCTTTGGGAAGGTTTTTAGCCCTCTGTCACTTTGAGGCCCTACAACTTCACTTCAAGAACATGTGTCAGTTGTGATCTCTGCTACAGAAGTGGCTAGAAGCAGCTAATGACAAGGACCACCTTCAGGAGATGTGCAATGCTGAGACAGTCCTTCAACAAGCCAGAAAGAGGAAACACACAAGCATTGAGAATGGAGTTGAGGGAAGCTTGGAGAACATGTTTCTCCAGTGCTCCAAACCCACACTTCAGCAGATTAGGAATATTTTTGAGCAGCTGTGCCTTGACAAAGATGTTGTATGGGTTTGGTTTTGAAATGGGAGCCAGAAGGTCAAGGGATGCAATGGCAACTCACCCTGAGAGGATTTTGAGGCAACTGGTTCCTTCCCTGAGAGACCTATACCTTTTCTCCTACCTCCAGGCCCTCCTTTCAGTCATCACAGGTACAGGACCCCTCATTTCACTATTCTTTATTTCCCATCTCCTTTCACAGAGGGGGGATGCATTTTCCCCTCTCCCTGTTACCCCTCTGGGCTCTAACATGCATTCAAGCTGAAGGGCTAGTCCATCCTTTGACAGAGAAGGTGAGAGAATAGAGATGAGGAATCCAACAAAATATTTTGAGGTCTGGGAGTTGGTCAATTGAGTTTTCTATATCCTGGGAGTATTTAGAAACAGGAAAGAATGAAATCAATATTTCAGAGATTCATAAACAGATTTTTGAAGGGAATAGGTGGGATGGAAGTTGGAAAATGTGTTTATTAGTTCTACATCTCTTTTATCTCCCAACTCTTAAATAAAGCAATCTTAAGCAAGTCATATTGAAACAAAGTCCTTTCAAATATTTAAAGATCATTATTCGGTCCTCCCCTCTGACTCCTCCAAATTAAAGATTTGCTTCAACCATTCAATATAAAATAGTATTTTATGTGGTATTTTAATGTTTGCAAAGAACTTTTCAATTTATCTTATTTGATCCTTACAACAATCCTGTAAGGTGTTGCTGCATAATATCAGAGAGGAAACTGAGATGAGAGAAGTTAAATTATTTACTTTGGGTCCTAAAAAATCCCAGAGTAGATTTTAACTCTGGTCATCCTGACTCCTGAGTCTTAACATTATAAATTGCTGTCTTGTCGTATAATATGATCTTCATATACTTTATCCTCTTGGACCTTATAGAATGGAATACCACAAATTGTACATGACATGCTTGATTTGGTGTGATTAGGAGAAAGCAATTAGGTGGTATATGGATACAATGCTGGGCCTGGAACCAGGAAGACCAGAGTTCAGATGGGCTGCAGATAATTATCAGTTGTGTGACTGGGAAAGTCACTTAACCAACCCTGTTTATCTCACTTTCCTTGACTGTAAAATGAACTGGAGAAGGAAATGGCCAAAAAAATAGGAAATACCAATCTTTGCCAAGAAAATCCCAAATGAAGTAAGAGTTGGAAATGATTTAACAACAAGGACAAAGAACATCAAGACTTTACCACTCCTCTCAAAATTATATACTTATTAATGTAGTATAAGGCCTGAATTCAAGAAAACCCCAGTTCAAATCTCATCTCCGACTTTATAGCTGTGAGACCTTGGACAAGTCAATTTAACTTTGCCTATTTCTTCATGTATAAAATGGGGATAACAACAGTATCTAACCTCCCAGGGTTGCTATGAGGTTCAAGTGAGATCATTTTTGTAAAATGCTTTGACATAGTGCCTTGTACTGTTAATGTTAGCTACTAAACTTGTAACTTGTTTTTCTGAAGCTTTCATTGGTTTATATTAAATTTGTGTGTTGATAAGATGCCTACATGTCCCTAAGAACTATCTATCCTTTATCACCAACAGTTATCAAGTTATATCCCTATGTTTTTGCTGCACTACTGCAATAGGATTATTGGATCATGAATCTAACTTGGAAGTTACTTTTAGGCACCGGGATAACTTACCTCAATGTACCCAAAAGATATGATACAAGTTTTAGTATGTCATTCCTTTTGTGCTTTCCCTTTTAACTCTAAGGTTAAATACAAACTACTCTAGCTTTGAAAATCCATTTTAGCCTTAAAACTCCCTACTATGATCCAGTCAGATTCACCTCATTCTTTTTTTTCTTTAGGTTTTTGCAAAGCAAATGGGGTTAAGTGGCTTTCCCAAGGCCACACAGCTAGGTAATTATTAAGTGTCTGAGACCAGATTTGAACCCAGGTACTCCTGACTCCAGGGCTGGTGCCTTATCCACTGCACCACCTAGCCACCCCTCACCTTGTTCTTTCACAGAACATGCCATCTTGCATTTCTAAGCATTTTCACATACTTTTTACATATTTCCCCCCATTAGTTTCAAAGCTTAATAGAAATTTCCTTCATGCAGTAACTTTCCGCGATTCCTACTAAATATTTTAGGAAAGAACCAGTCATGAATATCTAGACTGCAGTCTAGATATTATTAAATGCTTCACAAACATTTTTGAATCTATGTGAAATGGAAGACCAAGTAGAAAAATGAAAAACAAATTTTAACTGTGACCTAGGACTATGAAATCACCATGCTAAATGAACATCCCAGTCCCAACTGTGCTTATAAGCCCCGAGAAGGGAACAAGGGGAAAACACAGCTAGCTTGAACTGAAAGGAGACATGCACTGAAGGTTTTGTGAGGACATCAATTCCTATTTTGTGCACTGAAAAAACTTGGATCATCTGTACAAGAATTAAGGGCATCCTTAGTGAGGGAAAAATAAGAATAAATATCTTGAGCAAGTAATGATCTTGACTATTAACTAATGGGATATAGGAACACCATTCTTTTTTGGATTACAAATAAAATTTGATACAGTATAGCAAAAATCCCATTGCCCTGCTTTAAAAGACCTTTTACAGGAAGATGTCTCCCCACTATATTTCAGAATTGGCTGAAAAATTACAATTCCCTAATCCTAAAAATAAAGCTATGGTCACTAAATGTGCCACTATTATGGAGATCTAAACAAAGGTCCCAATTTGAAAAAGAATTTCTGAGTGTAGAGTTCCTCTAGAATCAGCTTGGTATTGGTAGATGGATGGTATTGTTCTCAAAACATTGTTCTGAGCCTAAGGAAAGATCAATAATTTAAACGTTTGATTTTGCTATCCACGCATAGTGGCTATATCAAATGTCTTTTTCAACTTAGTGTTCACTTATGAACTATTGAAATACAAGTAATGACCTTTTTAAAAATATCTTTTTTGTTAAAGCAATATGGTTGGGTGACTTGCCCAAGGTCACACAGCTAGGTAATTAAGTGAATGTGGCAAGAGAGAACATGGGAAGAATTATAGGCAGTGTTGGAGAGAATTTCCAGATTTGTGGAATTGCAGACATTTGAATTTCATATACATATATATATATATATATATATATATATATATATATATATAATGTTTGCATTTAGTCTTCCCTTAAAGAACTTAAGTAGGGATTGTTTTACATGAGTGTAACCCTCCAAGCCTAGCACAATATTGACAGATGATAAATGGCACAGTGGAAGTGGTAGATTAAAAGGGTTTAGCTTCTAGTCTTCAGTTTTCTTATCTGTAAAATAAGGCTTAGATTCAGTAATTTCTTAATTTTCTAACCATGCTGTAAATATTTTAACATCTGACTCAAAGACACACACCCCTTTAGATAATCAGAAAAACAATAAAACATTCATCCAAATAAAAAAAAAGAAAATAAGTGCAAGAGAATATTAACATCCTGCAACAAAAAGTGACAGAAGAAAATAAATCTTTTAAAAATACAAATCAGGACTTCTGGCCAAGATGGAAGAGACAAGACAGGCAAACTGCTAAAGTCTCCTGATCTTCCCTCATATAAAATATTAAACAAATCTCTTAACAGAAATCCAATCTACAAAACTAAGGGGGAAAAAAATCCAGGGGAAGGACATCTACCTCAGGATTTATCTTCTGAGATCGTGGGTGAATCTGGGTACAGAGGGTGCCAGGAGCACCAGACAGGTGCTCCTGGGAGCCTGGATTAACCTCAGATTAGCCTGATTAGTGGTGGGGCAGGAGCCTGGGAATTTGAGGGCCTGAGAACCGGACTGGCTTAATCAGCTGCAGGGATAGAGCCTGGTCGGCCAAGGGGGCATGGGCCAACTAGGGAATAAAGCCATTGGTTGTGGTGCTGATCATCTGGAGCTTTGCAGCAGGGCTGGATGGAGAGTTCCAGTGCTGGAGAACTGCAGTCATCTATCCCTGGGCTCCTCTAGTCCAATAGAACTCAGAGTCCATACCTTCATTTCAGCTGAAGCCTCTTCCCAGAACATACACAATTACAGCCCAACTTCTGCCCCAGGCTAAGGCTAAGCAGCAGAATCACAATTTCTGTGAATATGGAGAGTGGTGACCTCACCCCAGGGTATAGCCCACCACTGATCAAAGTATTCAAAAGCTTCAACCACTCCCTCCAGGCCAAAAGAGAGGGCCTCAGTCAAGGTCACAGACAATCCAGAGAAAGCAACCAGCATCCCCTACAGGCCATCAGGAGATATTACACTCAGTGAGAAAAGCCTCTAGGGATACCAACACCAAAGCTCTGGGAACCAGCACTTCCCCAACACAAGGTCATAGGATAATAAAGAAAGACCAATACAAAGGAAGGTCCATAGAAAAATTCTTGGAAGTAAAAGACACTAACTCAGAGAGATCTAGAACCTCTGAGGAGAATATGACCTGCTCTCCACCATAGAAAGACTTTCTTGAAGAAATAAGGAAGGAGTATAAAAATCAATTGGAAAATTTGGGAGAGAAAATTAACACCTTGGAAAAAGAAAACAATTCTCTCAAAATTTCAATTAGTCAAATGAAAACTCTTACAATAATAGAATTGACCAATTGGAAAAGGAGTTGCAAAAGGTAAATGAAGAAATTTCTTTTCTTAAAAAAAGAATGGAGTCTGTGGAAAGTAATGACTTCAATGAGACAGCAAGAACCTGTTAAACAAAATGAAAAAAAAAATTTAAAATAGAAGAAAATATAAAATACTTCATCAGCAAAATAACTGATATCTAGGGTAGATCAAGGAGGGACAAGCTGAAAACATCAAACAGAAAAAAAGCCTGGTCTTAATATTACAGGACTTAGTGATGGAAAATTTCCCTGATATCATGGAATCAGAGGGCAAAATAGTTATGGAAAAATACATCAATCCTCTCTGGAAAGAGATCCTAAAATGAAAACACCAGGGAATGTTGTGGACAAATTCCAGAACTATCAGATAAAAGAGAAAATCCTGCAAGCAGTCAGAAAGAAACAATTTAAATACCAAGGAACTACAGTAAGGATTCTACAGGACCTGGCAATGTCAAGATTAAGGGATCAAAGAGTGTGGAATGAGATATTCTGAAGAGCAAGGGAACTTAGAATACAGCCAAGAATCTGCTATCTGGCAAAACTGAGCCTTCTCTTCCAGGAAAAAAAGATGGTTATTTAATAAAATGAGAAATTTCCAACAATTCCTGATGTAAAGACCAGAGCTAAATAGAAAATTTGGACATCAAACAGGTGGTTCAAGAGACACATGAAAAGGTTAAAAAAAATGGGCGGGGTAAAGAAAAAAAGAACTACTAAATAAAAAAAGAACTACAAGATGAAACTGGCTATGTCCCAGTGTGGGAAAAAGATTCTCATAACTCTTGATAATTGTAAATCTATCAGGGAGAATATACTTAGCCAGAAGTGATGGACACTCATGTCTTATCCATGAGACTTATATCCAATGGGAAGAAACTATCAATAACCTTACTTGGGAGAAAGACTAATAATTCTCGAGAACTGTCACTCTATCAGAGAGAATATACTTAGCCAGAAGTGATGGATAAGGGGTGGCTAGAGCACCGGCTTGGAGTCAGGAGTACCTGGGTTCAAATCCAACCTCAGACACTTAATAATTACCTAGGTATGTGGCCTTGGGCAAGCCACTTAACCCCATTGACTAGAAAAATCTAAAAATATAAAAAAGTGATGGATACTCATAATTTTCTGTGACTTTGATAGAATGATCTAAAAACACTACCTCCTTAAGGAAGGAGATGTGAGGAGGGAGGGGAATGAATGGGGTAAATCTCATTACATAAAGAGGTACAAATGACCTATTGTAATTAAGGGGAAGAAGGGAGGAAATGATAAATACCTGAATCTTCCTCTCATCAGACTTGGCTTAAAATTAATATACACATACACCCAATTAACTTAAGAAACATTTTGTCTTTCAAGTATTAAAAGGGAAAAAGAGGAGGGGGAGATGGAGACAGAGAGGGGAGAAAAAGGGGAACTAACAGAAAGAAGGGAAGGAAAAAGGGAAAAAGAGAAAGGGGGAAAAAAGAGGAGGTGTGGATATAAGAGGACAAACACTGAAGGTGGCGGTATTCAGAAACAAAATACTGAGTAGTATGGATAATATGAAAAAAAGGGGAAAAATACAAATGGGGGAAAGATAGCATGGAGGGCAATAAAGAGCTAGTAATTATAACTTTGAATGTAAATGGGATAAACTCTCTCTTAAAATGTAAGCAAACAGGGCAGCTAGGTGGCGCAGTGGATAAAGCACCAGCCCGGGAGTCAGGAGTACCTGGGTTCAAATCAGGTCACAGAAACTTAATAATTACCTAGCTGTGTGGCCTTGGGCAAGCCACTTAACCCCATTTGCCTTGCAAAAAACTAAAAAGAATAAAAATAAAATGTAAGCAAATGACAGAGTGCATTAAAAACCAGAATCCTACAATATGCTACTGATAAGAAACTCATTTGAAGCAGAGAGATACATATAGAGTGAAAGTAAAAGGTTGGAGCAAAATATATTTTGCTTCAGCTGAAGTGCAAAAAGCAGGGGGGAGCAATCCTTACCTCAGACAAAGCAGCTGCAAGAATAGGTATCATTAAAAGAGATAAGGAAGGAAACTATATCCTCCTAAAAGGCATCATAGTGATTTCAATACTAAATATGCATACACCCAATGAGATAGCATCCAAATTCTTACAGGAGAAGCTGAATGAAGTACAGTAAGATATAGAAAGCAAGACTCTACTATTGAAAGACCACAACCTCCCTCTCTCAGATTTAGAGAAATCTAATCATAAAAAAAGAATGAAGCTAAGAAGGTAAATAGATTGTTAAAAACTTTGATATCATAGATTGATGGAAGAAACTGAATGGGGATAGAAAGGAATATATCTTTCTTTCTGCAGTACATAGCACTTACACCAAAACTGACTATATAGTAGGGCAAAAAACCTAATGATCAGCTGCAGAAAGGCAAAAATAATGAATACATCTTTCTCGGATTACAATGCAATAAAAATCATATGCAACATTGTGCCTGAGAGATACAGACCCCAAACTAATTGGAAACTAAATAACCTCATTTTAAAAATACGTGGATCAAGCAACAAAGTAAAGAAAAATTTTGTTATTTCATCCTACATAAAGACAATAATGAAACAACATACCAAAACCTATGGGATTCACTCAAAGCTGCTGTCAGAGGATATATCATATCATTAAATGCTTACATGAATAAATTAGAGAAAGAGGAAATAAATGAAATAAATATGCAACTTAAAAATTAGAGAAAGAACAAATTTAAAAAACCCTCAATTAAATATCAAATTAGAAATTCTAAAAATTAAAAGAGAAATTAATAAAATGAAAGCAAAAAAACTATTGAATTAATAAATAAAACCAAGAGTTGGTTTTATGAAAAAAGCAATAAAATTGATAAACCTCTGGTTAATTTGATTAAAAAAAAGAAAGAAGAAAACCAAATTTCTAGTAACATAAATGGAAAAGGTGAACTCACCAACAATGAGGAGGAAATTAAAGTAATCATTTAGAATTGTTTTGCCCAAATCTATGTCAATAAATTTGACAATCTAAGTAAAATAAATGAGTATTTACAAAAATATAAGCTGCCCAGGTTAAATGAAGAGGAGATTAAATAGCTAAACAACCCGATTTCAGAAAAAGAAATTCAACAAGCCATCATTAAACTCCCTAAGAAAAAATCTCCAGGGCAAGATGGATTCACAAGTGAATTCTATCAAATATTAAAGCAACAATTAATTTCAATTCTATATCAAATCTTTGGAAAAATAGGTGAAGACAGAACTCTGCCTAACTCTTTCTATGACACCAATATGGTGTTGATACCTAAACCAGGAAGAGTTAAAATAGAGAAAGAAAAGTATAGACCTATCCGCCTGAGGAATATATATGCAAACATCTTAAAGAAAATCTTAGCAAAAAAATTAAAATAATTTATCACTAAGATAATACATTATGACCAAGTAGGATTTATCCCAGGAATACAGGGTTGGCTCAATATTAGGAAAACTGTTAATATAATTAATTGTATCAATAACAAACCTATCAGAAATCATATGATTATATCAATATATGCTGATAAAGCTTTTGACAAAATATAGCACCCATTCTTACTAAAAACACTTGAGAGTATAGGAATACATGGACTGTTCCTTAGAATAATAAGCAGTATCAATCTGAAATCATTAACAAGCATTATATTCAATGGGGATAGGTTAAAGGCATTCCCAATAAGATCAGGGGTGAAAAAAGGATGCCCATTATCACCATTACTACTCAATATGGTTATGAGAAATGTTAGATTCAGCAATGAGAGTAGAAAAAGAAATTGAAGTAATGAGAATTAGGAAGGAAGAGACAAAACTCTCACTCTTTGCATATGACATGATGGTATACCTAGAGAATCTGAAAAAATCATCTAAAAAACTACTGGAAAATATTAGCAACTTTAGCAAAGACACACAATATAAAATAAACCCTCAAAACTCCTCAACTTTTCCCTATATGACTAGCAAGATACAGCAGGAAGAACTACAAAGAAAGATCCCATTCAAAGTAAACACAGACAATCTAAAATACCTGGGAGTGTATTTGCCAAGGCAGACTGGGAAACTTTTTGAAAACAATTACAAAACACTTCTCACAGAAATAAAATCAGATTTAAAAACTGGAGAAACATCAAATGCTCATGGATAGGTTGAGCTAATATAATAAAAATGACTATTCTACCAAAATTAAACTATGTGTTTAATGCCCTGCCAATCAAAATTTCAAAAAGTTACTTTAATGAGTTAGAAAAAGTTGTAAGTAAATTCATATGGAGAAATAAAAAATCAAGAATTTCCAGGGATTCAATGACAAAAAATGCAAAAGGAGGTGGCTTAGCCCTCCCTACCAGATGTAAAATTATATTATAAAGCATCAATCATCAAAACTGTCTGGTGTTGGCTAAGAAAGAAAGTGGTGGACCAGTGGAATAGACTAGGTGCAATAGCAGAAGATGATTACAGTAATCTGCTATTTAATAAACCCAGAGAGTCCAGCTATTGGCATAAAAACTCTCTCTTCAAGAAAAACTGCTGGAAAAATTGGAAGTTAGTATGGAAGAAACTTAGATTGGCCCAGCACCTCACACCCTATACCAAGATAAGATTCAAATGGATACATGATTTAGACATAAAAAAAAAAATTATAAGCAAACTAGAAGATCAAGGAGTAGTTTATCTGTCAGATCTGTGGAAAGAGAGAAAGTTTATGACCAAGGAAGAGATGGAGAACATCACTAAAAACAAATGATATGGTTTCGATTACACTAAATTAAAAAGCTTTTGCACAGATAAAACTACTGTAACCAAGATCAAAGGAAATTTAGTAAACTGGGAAACAATCGTTACAACTAATGATTCTAACAAAGTAGTCATTTCTAAAATATACAGAGAACTGATTCTAATTTTTTTTTAAAAAAAATAAGCCATTACCCATTTGACAAATGGTCAAAGGATATGCAAAGGCAATTTACAGATGAGGGAATCAAAGCAATCCATAGTCATATGAAAAACTGCTCTAAATCACTACTTAATAGAGAAATGTAAATTAAAGCATTGCTGAGGTACCAGTTCATACCTCTCAGACTGGCCAATAAGACCAGAAAGGACAATGATCAATGTTGGAAGGGATGTGGGAAATCTGGGACACTAATACATTGTTGGTGGAGCTGTGAACTCATCCAAACTTTCTGGAGAGCAATTTGGAATTTCACCCAAAGGGTAACAAAAATGTGCATACCCTTTGACCCATCTCTCTGAAGAGATGATGAAAAAGGGTAAAAGCATCACTTTTATTAAAATATTCATAGTAGCCCTTTTTGTGGTGAAATCAAGTAAATTTGGAAATCAAGTACATGTCCTTCAATTGGGGAATGCCTTAACAAACTGTGGTATATGTATGTCATGGAACACTACTGTTCTACTAGAAACTAGGAGGGATGGGAATTCATGGAAACCTAAAGCGATTTGCATGAACTGTTGCTAATCCAGATGAGCAGAAGGAGAGAAACATTGTATACCCTAACAGCAACTTTGAGGTGGTGATCAACCTTGATGGACTTACTCATTCCAGGGGTGCAACAATCAGAGACAATTTGAGGCTATATGCAATGGAGAATACCATCTATATCCAGAGAAAGAATTGTGAAGTTTGAACAAAGACCAAGTACTATTACCTTCAATTTAGAAAAACAAATCTGATATCTTATTATGTAATCTTGCTATCTCTTTTACTTTATTTTTCTTCCTTAAGGATATGATTTCTCTCTCATCACATTCAATTTGGATCAATGTATACCATGGAAACAATATAAAGACTGACAAATTGCCTTTGGGAGGTGGGGGAGGGAAACAAGATTAGAGGAAAAATTGTAAAACTAAAAATAAATAAAATTTTTAAAATGAAAAAAATAAAAATACAATTGGAAAAATGCCCAAATACAGTAAATACTTCAAAAACTACAATTGGGCAAATGGAAAATGATAACAGCTCCATCAAAGACAGAATTAACTAAATGAAAAAGTCGATAGATATATAAAAGCTAACTGAAGAAAATATTGCTTGCTTTGAAAATTAGACTGGCACTGGTGGAAGCTAATGACATGATGACACATGAAGAATCTGTTAAACAAAATCAAAAGAATGAAAAAATAGATGAAAATATAAAATGACACCTTGGAAAACAACTGGCCTGGAAAATAGATCCAGGAGAGATAATTTGAGAATCATTAGACTTTCTGAAAGCCATGATTATTCACTGTTTTCCAACTGAAAGAGATCCCAAAATGAAAATGCCAAGGAATGTTGTAGGCAAACTCTATAATTATCAGATCAAAGAGAAAATCTGGAGAGACCAGAAAGAAGCATTTCAAATACCAGAGAGCCACAGTCACTATTACACAGGACCTGGCTGTAACACCATTAAAAGATCGAAGCATCTGGTGTATGATATTCTGGGGGAGGAAGGTAACTGGCATTACAAATAATAATCAACTACACAGCAAAATTGAACCTACTCTTTCAGGGGAAAAGATGGACATTTAACTAAATAGGTGACTTTCAAACTTTCCTGATGAAAAGACCAGAACTGAACAGAAAATCTAATCTTCAAACAGGAGACTCAAGAGATATATGAAAAGGTAAGCAGGGGGGAAAACAAATCTTAATAAATATGATTAAAATGGTTACATCTATACCTGGGAGGAAAATTGTCATAACTGTTGAGAATCGTGACTTTATTAGGAGTATAATTAGGCTGAATTTATAGGCCTAAGTTGTTTTTGATAGAATGATTTTTTAAAAATAAGACATTGGGGGCAGCTAAGGTGTTGCAGTGGATAGAGCACCAGCCCTGGCATCAGTAGTACCTGAGTTCAAATGTGACCTTACACACTTAATAATTACCTAGCTGTGTGGCCTTGGGCAAGTCACTTAATCCCATTGACTTGGAAAAACTAATAAATAAAAAGACATTAAAAATGGGGAAGATTGTAAGGAGACAGATGGAAGGGGGTGACAGAATAGGGTAAAATTACATTACATGCAGAGATGCAAAAGACCTATTGCAGTAGAAGGAAAGAAAGGAGGAGGGTGAGAACTGGTAGAATTTTATTCTCAACAAATTTGATTCAAAGGGAAAATAACACATATACTCAGTTGGGTTTAGGAAATTATCTTGTCCTTCAAGTTAGGAAGAGAAAGGGGGGAGGGGAAAGGAAGGATGAACTGATAGAAGGGAAGTAAAGAAGGGGGAAAGGGAAAGAGGGGAAAAAATAGAGTGACTGATAGAAGGGGGAAAAGATTGAGAAGGTTGTGTTCAGAAGCAAAACATGTGAGGAGGGATAGGGTGAAAGGAGGGGAAAAAAGTACAAACAAATAGGAGACAACATGGAAAGTAATAAAGAGTTATAAATTAAAACTATAAAAGTAATGAATTCTCCCCCAAAATGGAAGCAGATAGCAGAATATATTAAAAACCAGAACCCTAAAATATGCTGCTTACAAAAAAAAAAAACACAGTTGAAGCAGGGAGATACACAAAGAGTAAAAGTAAAAGACTGGAGCAAAATATATTTTGCTTCAGCTGAAGTGAAAAAAAACAGGACTAGCAATCCTTATATCAGACAAAACAAAAGCAAAAATAGATGTCATTTTAGGGAATAAGGAAGGAAACTAAATTCTCCTAAATGATACCATATCAATGATGTAATTTTAATACTAAGTATGTATACATCAAGAGGTAGATCATCATATTATCAAAGAAGTCAAATGAGTTATAGAAAGACATGGACAGAAAAATGATATTGGTGGAGGACCTCCACCTTCCACTCTTTGGGGATATTTAACCATTAAAAAACCAAGAAAAAAGTTAAGGGGGTGAATTGAATTTTAAAATTGATAGATATGAGACCTCTAGATAAAGTTGAAAGGGGATGAAAAAGAAGATACCTTTTTTTTCTCCAATACATGATAACCTTCACAAAAATTGACCATGTATTAGGGCATAAAATTCTCATAATCAAATGAAGAAATATTATATGTCAACTTCTCAGATGATTATGCAATAAAATAGCATGAGGAATAATGGACCATGGAAAAATATACCTAAAATTAATTGAAAACTAAATAACCTAATTTTAAATAATGAGAGGGTCAAGCAACAAATCATGGAAATAATTAATAACTTCATCCAAGACAATGACAATAAGGAGATAAATACTAAAACTTGTGGGACATAGCCAAGTAGTTATTAGAAGAACTATTATATCTCTATTGCTTACATGAATAAAATAGAGAAAGAGATCAATGAATTGAGCATGAGACTAAAAAAGATAGAACAAATAAAAATACCCAATTAAAAATAAAATTAGAAATTCTGAAAATTAAAGAAGAAATTAATAAAATCAAAAGTAAGAAAACAATTGAACTGATAAATAAAGCTTGGTGGGTTTTATGAAAAAAGTCTATAGTAAAAATATTTGGTTAAATTGATTTACAAAAAAGAAAATGGGCGGCTAGGTGGCACAATGGATAGAGCACCAGCCCTGAAGTCAGGAATACCTGACTTCAAATCTAGCCTCAAACACTTAATAATTACCTAGCTGTGTGGCCTTGGGCAAGCCACTTTAACCCCATTTGCCTTGCCAAAAAAACTTTAAAAAACCCTAAAACCTAAAAAATAAAACAAAACAAAACAAACTAACGTTATCAAAAATGAAAAAGGTGAATGTTCCACCAATGAGGAAGAAATTCGAGTAATAATCTGGAACTATTTTGCCCAACTGTATGCCAATAAATTTGACAATCTAAGCAAAATAAATGAATATTTACCAAAATATAAAGTGCTTAGGTTAAAAGAAGAGGAAATTAAATACTTAAATAACCCAATCTCAGAAAAAGAAATTGAACAAGTCATCAAAGAACTCCCTAAAAAAAAAAATCTTCAGGACCAGATGGATTCACAAGCAAATTCTACCGCAAATTCTACCAAACATTCAAGGAGTAATTAGTTCCAATTCCATATAAATTATTTGGAAAAAAGGGGCAAAGGAATTCTAATTCTTTCTATGACACCAATATGGTGCTGATTCCTAAACCAGGAAGAGTCAAAATAGAGACGAAAGTTCTAGACTAATTCACTAATGAATTTGAATTTTAAATAAATATTTTTTAAAAAATCTTTTAAATAAAATACCAGTAAAGGGATTACAGCAAGTTTCACTACAATCAAGTAAGATTCACACCAGGAATGCAGTTGGTTCAATATTAGGAAACCTAAGAGTATAATTTACTGTATCAATAACAAAAATTCAACAGAAATCATATGATTATTTCAATAGATGATGAACAAGATTTTGACAAAATACAGTACACATTCCTATTAAAAAACACTAGAGAGCATAGGAATAATAGGAGTGAGTCTTAAAATGAGAAACTAGCTAAAACTATCAAGAAGCATTGTTTGCAATGGAGATGAACTAGAAGCATACCCAATAAGATTAGGGTTCTGTGAAACAAGGATGCCTTTTTTAGCACTGCTATTGTTCAATATAGTATTAGAAATATTAGGCTTGGTAATAAGGAAAGAAAAAGAAATTGGAGGAATTAAAATAGGTAAACAAAACTCTCACTCTTTGCAGATGATATGATGGTATACTTAGAGAACCTTAAAATGATCTAAAACACTAACTGACACAATTAGCAACATTAGCAAAGTTGCAGGTTATAAAATAAACTCACAAAAATCATCAATATTTGCATATGTTACTAACAAGAAACAGCTTCAAGAGATAGAAAAAGAAATTCCATAAAGCACCCATAGACAATGTTAAAATACTTGGAAGTCTACCTGCCAAGGCAGACTCAGAAACTAAATGAAAACAACTATAAAAATGCTTTTCACACAAATAAAGTCAGATATTATTAACTACATAAATGTCATTTGCTCATGGCTAGGTCAAGCTAATATTAAAATGACAATTCTATCTAAATTAAATTACTTATTCAGTGCTATACCAATCGATCAATCTTCCAAGTAATTACTTTATTGACCTAGAAAAATTAGTAACTCAATTGATATGATAGAACAAAAGGTCAAGAATATCAAGGGAAATCATGAAAAAAAAAATGAAAAGGAAAATGATCTAATAATCACAAACTAAAAGTATATTATAAAGCATCATCATCAAAACTGGCTAAGAAATAAGGAGGTAGGTCAGTGAACTAGATTACATACAGAAGAAATAGTAGTAAATGACAATAGTAATCTATTCTTTAATAAACTCAAAAATCCCGGTTTCTGGGATTAGAGTTTACACTTTGAAAAAAACTGCTGAAAAAATTGGAAAGCAGTGTGACAAAAACTAGTCATAGATCAACATCTCATAAACTATGTCAAGATAATGTCAAAATGGGTACAGGTTTTAGATATTAAAGGTGATATCAAAAAACCAATGAGGAGAATAAGGAAATGTTTAGCTGTAAGATCTATGGAAAGAAGAGCAGTTTTTGACTAAAAAAGTGACAGAATATTATAAAATGTAAAATGAATAATCTTCATTCCATTTAATTGAAAAGTATTTTCATAAAAAAAATCAATGCAACCAAGTTTAAAAGGAAGGCAGTAAGTTGGAAAATACTCTAAATCATTATTTAAATAGAGAAATGCCAATTAAAAGAACTCTTGAGGTACCACCTCACATCAATAAGATTGGACAATATGAATAAAAAGGAAAATAATGAATGTTGAAGGGTTTATGGGAAAACTGAGGCACTAATGTATTGGTTGTGGACTTGTGAATTGATCCAATTTTTCTGGAGAGCTATTTGTAACTACACCCAAAGAGCAATAAAACTGTATATCCTTTGATCCAGCAATACCATTACTAGGTCTGTAATCCAAAGAGATCACACAAAAGGCTAAGGAAACCACATATACAAAAATATTTAAAGCAGTTCTTTTCAGAGAGACAAAGAATTGGAAATTAAGAGAATGTTCATCAATTGGGAAATGGCTGAATAAATTGTGTCATATGAATGTGATGGAAAACAATTGTTCTATAAGAAATCAAGAAGGGATGTGACTTTGGAATAAACTGGAAAGACTTCCATGAATTGATACAGAATGAAGTGAGCAGAATTTAAAGAACAGTAGACACACTAAAAGCAACCTTGGTTGAAGATCAACTATGAAAAACTTGCATATAGACTTGCACATTTCAGCAGTATATCAATCAAAGAAAATTCTACAAAACTTGTGATAGAGAAAATATCATCTGTATCCAGAGATGTTATGGTCGAACTTAAATGTAGACCAAAGCTTGCTATCTTCAATTTTTAAAAGTTATTTTATGTATTATGTCTTTTTTTTGTTTGGATATGATACTTCTTTCATAACATGATTGATATGGATCTACATTTTCAGGGAATGGGGAGGAGAGGGGGTGAGATGAATATAAAACTCAAAGCCTTTCCAAAAATCATTGTTGGAAACTAAAAACCAAACAAAAATAAAAACAATACTAATGAAGTAGAGGAATAGATAAGGTGCATAAAATATAGTAGTAAATAACCCTAGAAAATCTAATGTTTGATAAACCTGAAGATCCAAGTTTTAGGGATAAGAATTCATTCATTATTTGACAAAAATTTTGGGGAAAGCTGAGAAATAATTTGGCAAAAACTAGGTATAGACAAATATCTCATACTATATACCAAGATTAGGCCAAAGTGGATATTTAATTTTGAAATAAAAGGTGATGAAAGCAAGGTAAGAGAGCATGGAATATCATGTTATTAGATCTATGTATGAGGGGAAAAAATTCATGATCAAAGAGATAGCATCATGGGAAATAAAATAGATAATTTGATTACATTAACATTATAAAAAAGCATAAAGATTAATAAAGCCAGAAGGAAACATTTCAGGAAAGAATATTTGCATCAAATTTCTCTGAAAAAGAGCTGATTTCTAAAATATATAGAGAACTGAGTCATATTTATAAGAATACAAGTCGTCTCAGACACTTAATAATTACCTAGCTGTGTGGCCTTGGGCAAGCCACGTAACCCCATTTGCCTTGCAAAAACCTAAAAAAACAAAAGAATACAAGTCACTTTCCCAAATGATGATTTGTAAAAGGAATATGAACAAGCTATTTTCAGAACCAAAAATCAAAACTACTTATAGTGATATGAAAAAATTATTGAAATCACTATTGATTAGAGAAATGCAAATGAAAATATTTTGAAACAATTGAGGTACCACCTCACATCTATTAAATTAAAGTAACAGAAAAGGAAAATGATAATTGTTTGAGGGGATATAGAAAAATAGGAACAGCAAAGTACTCTTGGTGTAACTGTGAATTGATACAATCAATCAGAGAACAATTTGGAACTAAATCCAAAGGGCTAAAAAAACTGTAAATAACCTCTGACCCAGCAATACTTTTACCTCTAGGTCATTATCTCAGAGATTTTAAAAAGAAAAAAGGTCTTATTTATACAAAAATATTTTAGCAGGTCTTTTGGTGGTGGCAAAAAATTGAAAATTGAGGGAATGTCCATCAATTAAAAAATGGCTGGAGAATTTCTGGTATATGGTTTAATAGAATAGTACTGGTTTATAGGAAATGATGGGCATGATGTCTTCAGAAAAGAAAAGCTAAAAGGTATTATTTGGATTGAAATGAGCAGAATCAGGAGAGTATTGTATAATAGCAACACTAATATTGTATCATGATGAATTATTGAATAACTTAGTTATTCTAGTCAATAGTATTATCTAAGCCTAATGGACTAAGGAATAATAAACAAAAATTCTATATACCTCCAGAGAAAGAACTGAGAAAAGAAAGAGTCTGAATTCAGGTTGAAACATTTTTTTAAAACTATTTTTCTTGGGTTGAGTTTTTTTTTGGATGGGGGGTGAAGGAGGAGCATTTTTTGTTTTGTTATATAGCATCTCTAGTAGGGAAGTGTTGTAAATGGCTATATTAGCCATATTGCAAAAGAAATGATGTGCAGGATACTTTCACAATATACCTAGAAAGGCTTAAAAGGAACTGATATAAATTGAAGTAAGCAAAGGCTATACAACCCTTATCAAATTGCTTGACTTCTCAAGGAAGGAAGTGGAGAGGGATAGTGGAAGAGTACTTGGAAAACAAAAAAATAAATAAATGAATGTTTAAAACAGTTTTACATATAATTGGAAAACCATATACATATATAAAATTGTGTGTGTGTTTATATGTATATGTATGATAATGAAAGGAAATCTGTTATTTAAGATTCTGATTTTGAAAAGTGTCATATTAGACATACATCCCTGTGTGTGTGAAGTTAGAGAGTGGAGTAATTCTTAAGTTCATGAGTGGGTGCAGAGTCAAGAATATCTAGTATGAGTCAGTAGAATAAAGCCAGGAGAATGTGGGATAAGAGGAAAAAGTTTGCCTGAGGCAAAAGAGTGATTTGAAGGATAATAGATCAAGTTATTTCTCACAGAATGGTAGGCAACATATATTTAACCTTGAGAAATGACAGCTGTGCTAGGGTCTCGATCCTACTCAGGGACACTAGTGGAAATGTCAACTGAAAAAGTCTTTTCAACTGGTACTTCTGTGAACTGCACTTGGGGGAGACTTTTGGTGATGGTGTATGAAACAAGGTTGATTATCAAATGAGTAAGACATTGAGATCTGGAAATAGATAAAAGCTCTATTTGTTGGAATTGAGAAATCGCTAGTATAGATATGAATGAGATGCAGTGTAATAGCAATATTGTCAACCCTAGTGAACTAATAAGATTTTAGTTCTTTCTTGAAGACATCTGGATCTACATTTTAATTGTTACTTAATTGGTAGAGAGGCACCGATGTTTAGATGTTTAAAGGAGTTCTAAATATGCTAATTACTCTCATAGTGCTATTTGCTGAAGAGTAGTACTGGAGAGTCCAATTCAAGAACATCAACAAATGTGTAATTAAGAGAAAGCTATTCGGTTGACTTGAATGGGGTAAGTTGCTTAGATATTATTACATGAAGTATTTGAAAATTTGTATAAATTAGTTGATTATAAACTCTTAAACAGATGAGTAATATACCATGCTAAAGTCATCATCCTAACATTTCTGAAGCCTGAGTATTTTTTCTTCAGAATACTTATTCATAACATTTACAGGTATTGGTTAATACTCAAATGCCCTAGTTGTGGATATGCATGTTCATGTTTGCAGGGAATATAGATGATTCTATAAATGACTTCAATGTACATGTCACAGACATTCCAATGTGACAGTGTTCCAAATTCAATCTTCTCAACTCTGTGCTTCCTGTTTTCATTCTTCTCATAAGATGCTCTATCATAACTGGAAACTTTTTTAAAAGTCTTCATTTGGTATTTTTGAAAGATAAATTAATAGGACCAATGTAAATAATAATTAATAAGGATGCTATTTTGATGCAAATCTTTAGCTCAATTGATCCTTTTTACCCTTTTCAATTGGAGGCTGTAGAATGGAGAAACAGGGATAAAGGCACAGTACTTCTATCCAGTAGTCTATCTTCAACAGGTTTGGTAGCAATTAATGAAAGTATTTAGTTGGGTTTTAGTGATGACTAATACAGTGTTATCTCCTTTTGTATATAAATGTACACATAATTTCAGGACAATTATCATGACTGTTCTCACCCATAATTTGCATTGTAATTATGCTACTGAAGTCATGGCCATAGCCACTTCCAGACTCTTGCTCGTCTACCATACATCAACAATCTATTCTTCTTTTGAAATTCACAATATCTGGACACTATTGATCCCCTTCATTGCTATCTATCATCTTCCAATATACTCCTGGTTTATTATATTATCTTCCAGCTAATCGTGGTGATCACATATGATGACCATAGTATATCTACATATTGATGATCACTCTAACTTTATAACCTTTAAATTTTCAAGTCATTGGACCTGATACTGTAACCCTTTTAACTCTACCCTTTTCACACATAAGAGTGGAAACTTTAAACATTATTATTTCCAGGCATATTTATCAATCATCTGATGAATTTTATCTGATTCTGAATACTCTACTACATAAATGTCCCATAATTTGTTTAACCCTTCCATAATTAATGGACATATGCTTTGTTTTCCATTATTTCTTAATACAAAATGATTTGTCAAAATTCTAGGTTGTTTACCATAATGATTGGACCAATTCAGAGCTCTGTCAACATTGTGATAGCATATTGTTTTTTAACAATAATGTCAACTATGAATTTCTTATCTTCTATCATCTTTGCCAGTTTACAAGATGAAAACCTAAGACTGTTTTATTTATATTTATCCCATTATCAGTGATTAAATCAATATTTCATATGTCTGCTAATAGTTTGAAATTCTTTTTGATAATTATTCATATTTTTTGAAATCTCATTTATTGTGAATAATGTTTGAACTTAAATATTTTTGATAGTTAATAGAGTATCAGTCTTTTTAGAGATGGTTGATTTATTTTTCCCTTATTGGATACTCTCTCATGTATTTATTATTGAGCATGCATTTTTGAATTTCATGTAATCAAAACTATCTATTTTAACTTTTTTAAAGCTATTTATTTTGGAGCAGCTAGGTGGCACAGTTGATAAATCACTGGCCCTGGAGTCAGGAGTACCTGGGTTCAAATGCGGTCTCAGACATTTATTAATTACCTAGCTATGTGGCCTTGGGTAAGCCACTTAACCCCATTTGCCTTGCAAAAGCCTAATAAACAAACAAACAAATAAATAAATAAAATTATTTATTTTGATTTTTTTTCCAATTACAAATAAAGATAGTTTTCAACAATTATTTTTATAAGATTTTGGAGTTCCAAACTTTTCTCCATTCTTCCCTCCCCAACCCTCTTTCCAAGACAAAAAGCAATATCATAATACACATGCAATCATGTTATATGTATACTTCTAAATTAGTCTTTTTGTGATCAAAGAATCAGGGAATAAACATGGGGTGGGGTGGGGCAGGGAAGTATAACTAGTATGTCTCAAACTGCATTTAAAGTCCACAGTTCTTTCTCTGAGTATGGATTACATTTTCCATCATGAGTCTTTTGGAATTGTCTTGAATCATTGCATTACTAACAAGAATTAAATCTATCATAGTTGCTGTTACTGGGCATAATATTCTCCTGGTTCTGCTGATTTCACTCAAGCATCAATTCCTGTAAGTACCAGTTTTTCTGGAATCTGTCTGCTCATCATTTTTTATGACATTAATATACAACAGTATATTCAACCATTTCCTCAATTGATATCCATTCCCTCAATTTACTATTCTTTTTCATCATAAAGATGAGTTGCTATAAATATTTTTGTATAAAAAGTCTACCCCCCCCCTTTTTAAATGATCTTTTTTGGAATACAGACCTAATAGTTGTGTTGTTGGATCAAAGGAAATGCAGAATTTGATTGCCCTTTGGACATAGTTCTAATTTTTCTTCAGAATGGCTGCATCTATTAACCATTCTATCAACAATTGTTTATTTAAAGTTTTGATTGTCTCTTTTGCTTGTTTAAGAATAATTCCCAGGTTATAACCATAAAGATTACTTAATCTGGTTTTGTTGTATCTTTTAAAATGCAATAGCCTTTTTATTCAGAACACATGACTATTTTTAGTTTATTGTTGTATATGTTATAAGACATTGAATTCAATTTTGCTAAATTGCTAAAATTCAATTTTTTTGCTAAACCTTTTTGAAATTTCCAAGAAGTATTCCTCAACTAGAGAAATCTTCATCTGAGTAATATATATATTCTTAGGCTTATCAAACATTGTTTTGCCAAATTCATTTACTTCTTAATATTTTTATTCACTCTATTCCAGTAGCATGTTATTCCATTTTAATCAACATTAACTATATGAAATATGACTGCTTTAAAATGTATTTTGCAATGACAAAAAAATCACAATGATAAATGAAGCACTGAATTTTGTAATTGTAAACTGTTGAAATGTTTTTTTGTGTGCAGGCTCAACATGGGGAAAATAGCAGTCCTACTAGATTTTAGGGTCAGTTGGCAATAGTATCTTAAGAAGGGGTGCCTAGATTGAAAGATAACATTAGAACTCCAAAGAGACTAACTTAAATGGAATTTTCTAAAAGCAAGGAAGTTCAGGACTGACAACTTCATGGAATATTCTATTGAAGCATTAGCTAATGAATCATCTTCAGAGTAATTGCCTCCTACAATTTCACTATTCAATATACTAATCCTTTCTTGTGGTTAAAATCCATATAGATCATATCTGCCAGGGCCAGTTTAGAGGAAGGATTTACCCTTCTATCGCTAGTTGTCTGCCCCCTCTCTTCCCAGTTTAATCTCACAGGAGGCTATTGCTCATAGTTAGACACCTGGGCTATCCTTTAAAAGGAAAATTTAGACTTGTACTCAGAGACAGAGAAAAAGAAAGAGTCAAGTGTACATAAATTATGCTTTTTGGTGATTAGTTATGTAACAGATGAATTTATCATTACTAAGGAGCCAGTTAAAGAGATGATTTTTTTTAAAAATGAGCAAGAAGTTGGGGTCCCAGCCCTTTGCTAAACAATATAATTTCCTATCTCCAATGTCATTTACAGAATTATGCCTTTCATACTCATGCTACAAACCAGTGAACACAAGAAAACACATAGCTGTATTAAATATACATGCTTATGAGATTAAAAAAACTATCTCTGTCAAAATACAATTTATAGCAGAATAAAAGAAACGTGCCAAGAAATAGGTACTAGTCACATCTAGTCAATCAATAAACATTTATTAGACACTTAATTTTTTCCAGACATTGAACTAAGCAATGAGGATACAAAGAGTCGAAAAATCTGCTTCCTAATGAGAAAAGCAATATGCAAAACTTGTATACAAACAAGCTATGTACAAGATAAATAGAAAATTATCAACAGAGAAAAGGTAGTAGAATTAAGGGGGGGGGGCTTGGAAAGTTTAGCTTGGACTTGAAAGTAATTAAGGAAGCTTGGAGGCAAAAAAGAAGAGGGATAACATTCTAGTTACAGGAGAGGAATGGCAAAGAGACCAGTGTTATTGGTTTGCTTGAGTATATGAGTGGTGGGTTTGCAGAGAATATTTGGTATATAACTGGAAAAGTAGGAAAGCAAGAAGAGGAGAATAAGAATAATTCAGTTGCAATTTACTGCCTTCAGGCAAAGCAAAAGATAGATAGAACAACAGATAGCTATCTACATATAATATAGATATGTGTGTCTATGCATATACATACATGATAAAGTATATGTTATGTGTAGGTTTATATATATATGTATATACATATAAAATTATATTGCTATCTTTCTAAAAATATATACATATTTGTGTATATATTATATATTTATATATAATCACAGAGGTGTATATATATATATATACACCTCTGTGATTATATATAAATATATAATATATATATATATATATATATATATATATATATATATATATATATATATACGTTTCTTTGGCTAACTTTCTTTCCCAATAGCTTGGGAAGATAACACTTTTGAAGCCAATGTTCAAAATACCACTATCTTTAGGTCTAAATACCTATTCCTAAACTGGAAGACCACTTTCTTTCTCCCCATTCCCATACTTATTTGTTTCTGGTATAATTTCTTGATTAGACAGATGAGACCAAATTATAAATTTCACCATATTCAGCTAGAGTCAAAACTACTTTCCTCATGAAGACCTTTAAAACAACCCTTTCCACCTGTGGGTCCATCAAGTAAATATTACAATATGAATGATCTGTTCTTCCTCATAGCCAGGAATATTTTTATTTCTTCATTTAAGTTTAAATCTTGCTTCAGTCAGTTATCCAGTCATTGGACCTTGGGCTAGTTACTTAATATTCCTAAAGATCAAGGAAGTGTCTTAGACATATATACTAAGTAAAATTTCAGTGGGTAAAAAAAAAATCACAAATACTCAGTAGTTATATTTAGCATTCCTTATTAGGCTCAATTCAGTGTTAGTGTTTGTACCAGTTAATCCACATAGACAGGAGCATACCATTCTATTCAACTCATCTACATTTATCAGCCTTTCTGACTATATTAGGATTTTAGTTTTGGAGATAGAAAGCAACCCAAAGATCACCCAGGCAACTTCTTCCCTTTAATGATGAGGAGACTGAGACCCTAAGCAGTGAAATAGTTTGCCCAGGATTATAAAGTTCATAAGAAACAGGACAATCTCTTAAAACTAATCACTGTGATTTCTCAATCTGGCATGCTTCCCTCTGTACTCTGGTATATGTGAAATATTAGGAAAATAAAAATATGTTCTTAAGGGTCACAAAATTAAATGACTTCATGCTTGAAGTGATCTGCATGCCATTTCCCTCCCCTCCCCCATTAATAAACACTTTAAAATCAGAGCCAAAGCATGGCTACATAGATTTACAGCGGGTCTCATTTAGATTATGTTTTACCCTTTATTCCCAGAAGCCATTACTGCTTAATAGGCAATATATTTGCTAAGGGTCCCCTTTGAAGCTATTGATATTATTTACAGCTTGAAATGAGCTCGGTCCTCTGGGTCTCCTTAGTTTTACACTAGTGTTTGCAGACAGGAGTGGTTACCTATCATGACTTCCCACATGCACAACACAATCAAATGAAATAAGAACTCTGACTTACTTTAGAAACTAAAGCTTTTGGAGGTGGTATTCCTTTAATATAAAATACAAAGCTTTCCTGTTTCCTTAGCCACTAAAGGAAAGCATATTGTTCCATGATTCTGAAAGGGCACTGTTGTCATTGGGCACTTTGGAGATTTTCCCCAAGGACATCCTGGCAGTATTTCAAAGGTTGGCACTAGAGACAGGTTTATGTGTGGCTAGAGGGTTCAGGATAAAAGGGGAAAACGGATAGTGAAATGAAAAAGCAAGAATCTACTGCAAAGAATGATGAATCTTAGAAGGAAGAAGGGAAGGTAGGACAGAATGGAACCTGGGTTCCAATCCCTCTCTTGAAAAAGCAAAATATTAAGGATCATAATAAATGAAGATGAATTCTGGATAACTATAATACACACAGTCCATCTAATAGAGAGAGTGAGAAAATGCAACATTCTCTTTCTTTACAGAAGAAGAATCCATTACTTTGGATTATTGCAGATATTGCCAGACTTGGCAAATGGAGTGACTGGTTTGGATGAACTGCATTCAATCTCTGTCTCTTTTTGATATTTCTTTGTTTCTGTCTTTCTAGCTCTTTCTGATCTGTCTCTCTATTTCTATATTATTTGATAGGAAAAGGTGATGGATATATTTAAAATGAAAGTGATATAAAAACAAAATGACAATGAAAAATGTCTTTCCACTCCAATCTACCCCCCCCCAAAAGACATGGAATCATAGATTTAAAATAGGAAGGAATTTTAGAGTTCATGTACTGTAACACTCTCATTTTATAGCTTAGTAAATTAAGGAAGAGGAAGAGGCTGTGACTTGCCCAAATTTCCTCAGATTGTAAAACAAGTTTCATAGAGAAAGCAGTGACTTTAAAAATGTCCAGTTGGATTGGAGACAGCACCTGAACTGTTCTTTTCAAGAGGTTTAAGAAAGCCATATACTCTCGGCAGAATTTTTTAACTAATCAAAAACATAAGGCAGCTGAAAATGTTCCTATTATAAGATTCAGTGACAAAACTCCCTATAGGATTAGAAATACCTTAGAATTAACTCCATACTGGGTAACATCTAGGTGGAAAACCACAGTGATGAATACAAATGGGGTTACTGTAAGAAAAAGTACTTGGCGATCCACACCATGCCGGCTACTGTAGTGGGTCCTATTAAATTAAATTAAAAACAATAAAACTGGAAGCATAAAAACCAAGTTGGGTGTGGAAGAAAAATATAAAGCATAAACAGAAAGTAAGCAAAGCAATCTAAACCACTAAATGCAATACACAGCTGTGCCTTAGAAAAAGAACCTCTATTCTGGAGGGTGAAACAAAGCTAGGTAGTGAATTTATTGGTTGTAATCAATGAACTATCTCATGCATATATGCATGCATGCATGAATGAATGAATGAATAAAAAGCATTTACTAAATACTATATTCAAAGCAAGCAATATGCTAAAACACTAGAAATACAAAAAAAAAAGCCAGCAAGACCTCAAGGAACTTAATATTTCATTAGGGAAAGATAATAAGTACAAAGAGCTAGAGTTGGAAAGTTAGAGCTGATGACAAGTACTTATTGGCAAGGCTTGGAGACTAGGAAGTGATAATGGTGGTTTAATGTGGCAAGATAAGGTGAAAGTTCAGAATTAGCAATCTAACTTCTGATGAGCATTAGTAGGGTCAGAATCCTGGTACAATTTTTTAGAGAATGAGGGAAATTATTTTTCTATTATATTAAGAACCAATTGTTAAACTAGGATTAAGCTTTTTCCTCTTTATTTCTTCATTCAAGAACCCTTATAGGTCAGTTAGCCAGTCTCTGAATGGTATGATAGATAAGATTGTCTAAATACTTCAAGATAATGCTCTCTGATCTTTTATTTGACCCCACCCAATTAGTGTCCTCCTTTCTTTGCCAACCTTAATTTGGATAAGTATAGCATTATTCAGAGCTATATTTTGTCAAACATTTAATCAATTCATCCCTAAAAACTCAGAGGTTTATTGAATTTTCAGTCTCTCCTGCAGTTGCCTTAGGGATGCCAGACCAATAGGGTCCTGGTTTAGATTGTAAACAATAACAAATCTATGTGAATTCCAGCCCCAAAACATTAAACCTATTGCCTCATATTCAGATTGGAGTTTAGGAAGGAGAAAACAACTGAACTGTGCAGAGATAGAATTGCTCTGCCCAGATTTGCTGAAGGCACTGAATCTCATAATCAAACCAAGTTCTCAAAAGAGCTATTGAAGACATTTAGCCCACCTCCTCATTTAAATCCCCATACCCTCATTAATTGTTCACCAATCAGGGTTGATTTCTCCAGTCAGGCACATTCCCTTTCAAAAAATAATTAAGGCAATCAGTGTCTTTATTAGATGGATTTGATTATGGAGAGAAACTATTTCCAATAAATTTATTATCAACTGGCCTAATAAATCAATTATTAATTGCCCAGAAACTCTGCTTCTTGGGTTTTTCATTCATCTCAAGAATGAAAAGTGAGCTATGGAAATATGAATATCATGTTTGTGCATATATTACCTCTATCAAATTATTTGTTGTTTTATGGTAGGAGGGATAAAACTTTACAAAAATGAATATTTACATATAATTGGAAAAATTAATTAAACTTTTTAAAAAAAGAATAAAACATTAATTTTACCTTATTCTAAAAGAATAGATGTTTTGGAATATGAGTATTTTCTGCCAAAGGATACTTAAGTTTAAAATTTTGAAATGAGAAAACTGAGGCCTGAATTGGGGAAACAATCTGCCTAAGATTGTACTAGGAGTAAATATTTAAGTTATAATTTGAACTTAATCTTTCTGGTCCCAAATTCAAAATTATTTTTATTATATCATATAGCTAAGTGATATCTAGAAATTTTTCTTCAGAGAAGAGATCAGTGTATTTTAGGTAATTCTAAATAAGTTTTTTACCTGAAAAATGAATTGACATTTATTTTTCCATTTTCCCTGAAACCAGCATTCCATTGTATTACAGTCAGCAGGGCTTTTTATAAAGCTTTATCCTCAATTCTAGGGATACAGGTTAGAGACATAGAAGGGAAGTGATCACTATGGAGTTCTCAGGAGGAAATCTTTCTAAGTACTTGGACTGACAGGTGATTTCCCAGGGAGAAGGTAGATCTTCATAGAACAGCTTCTTCCTGAAGGTCCTCTCTGTTAAATTGCATTTCTAAGAATTACTCATCATCTACAGTAACACAGATACAATCTATCATTTCCTTGCAAACTCCTCATCATCCTTCTTCTGAACAAATTTGAAGTACATGAAAGCTACATGGAAACTATACTATAGAAATGGTACAAATAACACAGAAAAGTAGGGAAATGCAACTAAAAATTTTTTGCTTCTCTGGGGTTACTAAGATGTTTAATGGGTATTTATTTTTTTAGAGTAACTTATAAGCCAAGCTTATTAGAAATGTTAGAATTACCTAAAATCCAAATCTGCTAGAACAGAAGGCTTGGTGTGATAGAAGGTACATGATAGTGATATGATGCTCTTCTAAAAAATAAACAAACATGACAGCATGAGAAAGAATACTGGGAAGGAGTGGGAATTCTAGATTTTGTTCAGTCATTTCAGCCATATTCAGCTCTTTGTTGAACCCCATTTGGAATTTTCTTGATAGGGGAGTGTTTTGCCATTTCCTTCTCTAAGTATTGAAGGGATTATAGAACATAGATGAAGAAACTGAGGCAAGGAGAGTTGTGACTTATCTAGGATCAAAGCTAATACATCTATGAGACCTGATTCGAGCTCAAGAGAATAAATCTTTCTGACTTCAGGACTGGTACTCTATCCACTGAACCACTTAGCTGCCCATTATCTTAGTTAAAGAATAGCATAATGAAATTATAAATAATAACAACAACAGTAGATCTGGCCTCATATATGAATTACCTTTGTGATCCTGGACAAGCATTTAGAGTTTGCAAAATACTTTTAATATTTTTTTCCACACTTAATCTTTCTAACAACTCAATGAGGTAGGTGCTGTTATTATCCTTATCTTAGTTTGACAAAAACTGAGACACAGAAAAGTTAGGCAACTTTCCTAGGGCTCCAAAGCAGGTCAATGTCTGCTCTAGGATTTGAACTTAGGTGTTCTACACTAAGCAGTCAGAGTCAGAGTCTTGTTACCTGTGGAAGCAATATTCTGGTCTCCACAAAGCAATCTGTCCTTATGTTGTGCTCATTTAACTATAAAGGAAGAAGACACTATTAGTTTATTTCACATTTGCTTGATTAACTAGTATGCTCTCATTTTCCTCCAATCTTCTCAGAATTTTTAGTTATCAGGGATCTTAGAGAACCTTGACTCTGCAAGCAACTTTGTGCCCTTGGCTAATCTCTCTGGGTGTCAATTTCCTTATCTTTTCAATGAAGGGGTTGAATTACATCACCTTGAAGGTCATTTTGTACTCTAAAGTTTAAAACTTTAACTTTCATTTGTCTACTGTTTATGTCAATCTCTTGAACCTTTGCTAAGATTTATATTTCTGGAATTGTATTGTAAGTCAGGTTTCCAGTCAAGTCTGGCGATTCATAACTAGTGGGGAAAATTCTGACAAGAAACTGACCTTCTTCTCCCCCCCCACCCCACCCCAACAAAAACCTTCTCCGGAAATGTTAGTGGTAAGTGAAACAAGGGAACTCTGGGCACAGAAAAATATTGGAATTTTCTTTTTTGTACACCTGCATTTCTAGCAATAGACATTCCCCTATGAATACCTAAGTCCTTGAGACTTCTAAGCCACTCTAGTCTTAATAGTAACTATATGGTTGACCTTGGTCTCATACATTCACCTGTGGGGCAGAGGAGCTATACATTCACAGTACCAATAAGATAACACTCATGACCAGTGATACTACCTCACATAGGGTATTAGCCAAATATTAGCCACTCCTTAAATGCCACGTGTTCCTCCCACCTCAGAAATGTAATTAAGCAAGGTTTTACCCAGTGGTGGATTCAAATAAATTAACAACTGTTTCTCTGCTCTAATGACTGATTTAAGTATACAAAAAAATATACCAAAGAGTAGTTCAACATTTTGTGCATTTAATACTCAAATAGGGACAATAAAAGAGGTATACAAAAACTAGATTATATTACTCACAGTAAGCAAATGATAGAGGCAAAACAGTCATGTGGCCATAGTAGTCCTATGCAGAACCAAACCTCACTGTACTATTCTAACTCTTTTTTCCTTCTACTTCCATGGCTTCCCAAAAGATAACCCCTTGAAATCTATATTTCTATTCACTCGTTTTGTCCCAGCTTCCTTTGGTTTCACCAGTCAAGGAACACCAGTGCATTCACAATATCTCAGGGGAATTTTGAGCTTAACACAAATTAGAAACAAATGACAGTTTATCACCCCCTGTATGGTTTGGCACCTTTATTACTAGCTTGTAATTGTCTCTTTTTGCTTAATGTTTCAATCTCCTTAGACACTCAACTTCCTCACCTGGTTAAAGAACCAAATCATGATTCCCACTGGCTATTCTCCCTTATTAGGAATCAGTGGTTTCCTGTTTTCACTTTAGTCCCTCTTTCCCTCAGATTTTCTAATCAGCCTATCCTTTAAGTCTCCCTTTCCCTTTAACAATACTGAAATCTACTGATTTGCTGTTTCATCAAAGAACCTCATGTGAACTTTTGCGGTAATTTGTAAACATTTTGTGCAACCTGTGAAAGTCTAAGTCTTTCTTTCCTCCCTGAGACAGGGAGACAGGCCTCTCTCTTTCTCAGATTTCCCCACCAAAGTTGTTTCAGATAGAGTAGCATCCTGCCTTTTATCCTTTCTTATAGTCCAGACTTTATCTTATATCTATTTTTATGAGCCTCCTAAGAATTGTACTTCTATATATTTAGAAAAGTTAAATGAACATCAATTTATTAATAGACACACACCCCTTAGAGTATTATCATCTAATTCAGCCATCTTATCCCACTTAAAGTGGTAAAATAACTAATGCCATGCCATCTTTCCATCCTTAGAATGACAACATTACCATCAAAAACCCTTTGAAACAAAGGAAAGATCTGTGAGACCAAGTTTCTGGGTAATTAATATTAATTTATTAATTTGGCTAGTTGATTATTAATAAATAAATCACTGGTCAGTGGATTCTGTCAGTAACCAAAGATAAAATCATGGAGATCACTAGATGTTTAATTACCTTTGGAAAAGACTTGGATCCAGTGCCTAGATTATAGATGAGGATGACTAGAGAGTTACCCTAGAATCCAGTGGACCAGTACAAATCATAGGTTTAATGCTTTGAGCTAGAATTCACACCTAGATTTGATTTGATTTTGTTTAAACTCTAAACAAAAGTGGGGTCCTGCCCAAGATCAAAGAAGAAGTTTTTAAGAGGATTTGGCAATCTCAGCTAAATCTCATCAAAATAATAGCCATCTATGTAGTAGTCAGGACTTATAGTTAGAAAGAGGTAGATTTACATTCCATCTTTTATATTCAATAACTATTTTCTCATGTTCATTTTTCAGAACCTTACTTTCTTCATTTGTTAAGGGAGCTATTAAAATCCATGGCAACCACCTCAGTGTTTTAATAGGATTTAACTCATAAGTCTTCAAATGGAATAATGTAAATAAAATGTCATAAAACATTTAAAATTCACTGTGCTATTAGTAATAATGATAATAATAATAATCAACATTTATATTGCTTTATAGAGTTTAAAAAACACTTCCTAATTTGATTATCAATCAACAATCTTTTTAAAAGTTAGTAATATTTATTTACTTATTTTTTCAACTACATGCAAAGATAGTTTTCAATAATCATTTTTGTAAGGCTGCTAGTTTCACATTTTTCTTCCTCTGTCCCCCCTTTCCTATGACCTCCCCCAGACAAAAAACAATCTAAGAGAGGTTATACATGTATAACTCTATCAAACATATATTTAAATTAGTTGTTATGAAAGAAAAATTAAATGAAAAAGGAGAAAAACATTAGAAGGAAAAAGAAAAACATAATAAGCAACTTTTAAATAATGAAAATAGTAAAATTTGATCTGTATTTAAACTTTCTTCAAACTTTCTTCTGTATTTAAACTTTGATCTGTATTTAAAGTTTCTTCTCTGGATGGGTGTGATATTTTCTATCACAATGTCCTTTAGAATTGTTATGGATTATTGTACTACTAAAATGAGCAAGTCCATCTGTTGCTATTAGCATGGAGAATGTTCTGGTTCTGCTGACTTCACTTTCCTGGCTTTTCTGAAATCCCTTCCCTCATGATTCCTTATAAAACAACAGGGCTCCATCACATTCATATACTGATGCAGGAAATTATGTGCATAGTGGAATTTTGTAATTGAAAACAAATTTTGTAATCTTTTTCTGCATTTGACCTTTACTTGGACCCTGGCTGTGAGCTCACTATTGGGTCAAATTAGATGCTAGATTATGCAAGCAAGATAGGATGACCCATTAAATAAATAAGGGGTTAATCTAATAGCCACTCTTCCTACAGCAATCTATCCAATACAATTCAGTCCATTCCCAAAATGCCACCCACTCCCAAGCATCTAAGAGGGGGTATTTAAAGAAGATGTGACTCATTTCTCACTCTCTCTTATCACCCTTAAGTCTCTAATTTCTAATCCATGAGTTAATCAGGTTGAGCTGGGATCCACTTGACTTTCAAGGAACTCATAACCATCTCTCATTTTTTTTTAAGTAATGACTTTTTAATATATCTGTTTTCTCTTCACTCCTACATTCCTGGATCAGAGTCATGGATTCTTCACAAGAATATAGTGAATCTTCCTACAACAGTGTCACAATTTGTTCAGCTATTCCTTGATTGATAGACATGCCCTCAATTTCAAATTTAATTTAATCAAAATTATCCATTTTGCATTTTATAATGTACTCTACCTCCTATTTGATCATAAATTGCTACCTTTTCCATGAATCTTTCAAATTATTTCTTGTTTTCCCAATTGGTATCACCTTCCGTGCCTAAATCTCATATCCATTTTGACCTTATGTGAGATGTTGGCCTATGCCTAATTTTTGTCATACTATCTTCCTATTTCCCCAGCAGTTTTTAACATAAGTGTGAGTTTTTAACATGAGTGAGTTCTTATCCCAGAAACTAGATTCTGGGTTTATCAAAGAATAGATTACTATAGTAATTTCCTACTGTTTCTTTTGTACATAATCTATTCCACTAATCCATTACTCTATTTCTTACACAATACAAAACATTTTTTATGATTGATACTTCATAATATAATTTTAGATCTGGTATGGCTGGGTCACCTTCCTTTGCATTATTTTTTTTTATTAATTCCCCTTGATATTCTTGAACTTTGTTACACCAGATAAATTTTGTTACTATTTTTCCTTGTTCTGTAAAATAGTTTTTTGGTAGTTTGATTAGTATGACACTGAATAAGTAATTGAATGTGAGTAGAAATGTCATTTTTAATCTATGAGCAATTGACATTTTCCCAATTATTTAAATGTCATTTTATTTGTGTGAAAAGTTCATACTGTTTCTTAGTTTGTCTTTGCAGGTAGACTGCCAAATATTTTAAGTTGCTTATAGTTACTTTAAATGGAATTTTTCTATCTCTTGCTTTGTTGGTAGTATGTAGAAATGCTGATGACTCATGTGGGTTTATTTTTGCTAAAGTTGTTAATTCCAGTAAACTTTTTAAAAATATATGCTCCATGCAATATTTTGATAATGCAAAGATAAAAGTGAAAATATTATCTGATTTCACAATGAAATAATGTATTAAATGAAATTTTGGACAAAGAAATTTATTCTAGAATTAATCTGTTCTCTCTGCACTGATCATATATCTGATATTTAACACTGACAACCATCCTACTGTTCACTTCTACAGTGTTACCCCCATTCTGTTGCACGAAGTGTCAAAATGAGTTCAATGAACTTTAGTAAACATCTTGTCCCTACCTGGCAAGGATCTGCCTGCATGATAAGCCCCTATCAATAAAACCTTGCATCCCTGCCCTAGTCTGAAAGATTTAAGTCTTTGAGTCACTACTCTTCATCTACATCTTCTTAATTACCTTTAAAATGTTGAGCTATACACTTTATCTACATATCTCTCATTATCTAACCTTTGCCCTCTGAGCTATAGTATTCTCCATATATATATATGGATCTATATGTCCATAATTACCTCCTTTAGGTACCTCCTAAAGATCCATATATTTGGATGTACATATCCATAATTACGTCCTTTTCCTTCCTCTTTAAAAGCTCAGCCTCTCCTTAGTTAAACTGCAGTCTTTCTATGGGAAGCCTGCTTGCATCTGGTGAGTATACACCCCAAATAAATACTCATATCCCCATAATCTGACTTACTGCTTATGCTCTGATGATAACTCATGTTGTTGCTGCTACTATTATAACTCTCTTTACTTTATTTGTTGTTGATAATCCCTTCAGGGGATCAGGCTGTTGCCTTTATTATCTCTCTCCCTTAGCCTTTGCTAACCACAGCAATATGTAAATAAATCTTTTTTCTTTTTATCCCTAAATACTTCTGGGTTAGTGTCACTCCTTTCATGAATTCATCATACATTCCAATCTGAAACTAAACCCCACATCCCAAACTTTACACTTGATCAAGAATATTTGGAAATAATATTTTCATAATATGCCCATATGCAATAAATAAACATGTTCTTACATATACATACATACATTATAGTAGAAATGTGTATATATGTGAAGATATTTGTGTTTACTTTTATCTATATGTATACACATACATATGTATATGTAAATACCTATATGAATGGATTCATATGTAGGTATGGGCATTTGTATAAATGTGTGGACATGGATATGTGTGGACATGCACACAAATAAATACAAGTTGATTTGGGGTGGGAAAGTACTAGTAGCAGCCTATTAAAGAAGAAAGAAAACACCTCATGGAGAAAGTCATATTTTGTTGAGTGTGAAAGGAAATTAAAAATTCTGAAAAACAAAGAAAATGAGAGTATGCATTCTAATACTGGAGTTCAGTCACTGAAAAGGCACAATGATGAGAGAGAAGACATCATGGATGATAAGCACTAAGAAAGCCAGTTTGATACTATATAATATATACTACAATATAAGGAGAGAATTATATTGCAAGAAATTGCAATATAATATATTGAAATATAGGTTAGATTCAGATTATTACAGGCTTTATATGAACCTCAACAACAACAAAATGTCCTGTGATACACATGCTACAATTATTATTAAATAAACATGCAGATGATAAAACTAAGGTTAAGAAAGCCTTGTGATTTGATTAGGACCACACAACCCTAAAGTGCTAATATTTGACACCAGGCTTTACCTAAAGCTCAACTCAGCATCTTTTTTGTTCTTATTCAGAAAATTGACTAATTTTTTTCCAAACCAAAAGTAGAATTGATATATCCATCTCTTTGTTTCTCCTTATTTTTGCCTCTCTCTGCCTTAATCTTTGTCTTGTTCTGTGTCTCTATCTCTGTCTTTATGTCTCCCAGTCTATGACTGTCCCTGACTATCCCTCTCTTTGTGTTTGGCTCTTTACTCAAATATTTAAGTTTAGATTGAAAGAAAATATCTAGATTTTCCCAAAATGACAAAGTTTTATACAATGATTTTTTTTAAATTCTAAAATTTATTTCTCTAAAACTTTACAATGAATTTTAGACATTTTGGATGGAAAAAAGGAAACCTTGAATAAAGTCTCCTTTTCCTTCTTCCTCATCAAAGTATATTTTCAGAGTGAATGACTCTAGAATGAATTGGATTCACATTTTCAAGAAACAAAAATCATTTCAGAAGGACTAATGGGAAGAATTATTTCAATGATTTTTCTCCCCAACACTGTCTCTCATATTTTTTTCCCTATTAAGCAGGTGAATTTTCTGGTTCATATATAAAATTGTTGTCTGATTATTGCCTTGATATTATCTAAACCAGGGCTGTCCAAAATGCATCTTGCTGTCTTTATGAGACCCACAGTATAATTTTATGTGACCCCTTGTGGGTTTACTAAATGCTTTAGTAAATGAAGTCGAGTTACTTAAAAGCTCTCACTAAAATAGTAAATCAAAATATATTGTCTATTGTTTCATTAAAAATTTATAAAAGTCAGGATGGACAAGTTTAGATTCTAAACTTTCAAACCATCACACTCCTGCCATCACCAATGGCATTGCCCTTTCATACTTCTAATTGTCAGTTAGTCACCTTTTGCCTTTCTCAAACACTGGAAGTGAAGATGGGATAATAACATCTTGGACAAGATAAATATAATATCATTCAAAATGAACAATGTTTTCATCTCTAAAGCTATAAAAGCAAATATAAATATAAAAGCAAATTATTAATCATTCTTGTCCAAATGTCTTGTACGTCCACATACATTTTATGTTTTTCAACAGGAGCCAAGCTTAAGTCAAACAATTTAAAATGAACTGAAATTTCTGGGTTTGTGTTATCAAGAAGATGGAAGTTTAGATTCTTTGTCAATCCTCAAGTGTAGAGTCCCTTTTCTGGACTCTTATGTTGAGTCCCACTTCTGGACTGCCTTATCTTTCCCAGACAAGTGTTGGAGGGGCAGGAGACAAGGATGACAGGAGACATCAAGGATGACATCAAGGAGACAAGGATGACATCAAGATCTCCAAGTGCTCCAAGTGTTCCATTGATTCACCAACACACCAGTGAATAAATACCTTTTCAGTCTCTAATCCACTCCCATTCCCATGGTGCTTAGTACAACAAAACTCTGATGGTCAAAGAAACCAGGTAAAGATAATTTACAATATTCCCATACACAAGAGTTCCCAACATATCCCCCTTTTTGTTTTTGAAACAAAATTATTGCATAATAATGCCATATAAGTTGTAAACAAAAGTTCAAAAAATAGCATACACAAATGTCAATTTAACAAAACCAATATTCCCGAATTCCTTTAATAAATCCAACATACCCAAATTCCTTGAAATACCTTTTATCCCCAACTTACAATGATTACAAAGTTTTTCTTTTGCTGACAAAAATATCTTCCAAAGCAATCAAATTCAAAATTCAAACTAAAAGGAGGAATATTTAACTTTACCTATTTCAGAGTTTAGATACTAACAGAAACACAGAAAGCAATTCTTTTGTATCTCAAACTTATCAAAGTGAGATTGTTGGACACCCTGGCTGGCACCCAAATCTCAGAATATAGAAACATTCTCCCACCTCTCCAAGCCAGTAGAGAGATGTAAAAATGTCCTATTGATGATTAAATACATATATAACCAATTAAGATTAGTCAACAGAAATATGTCATATGCAGAGACTTCAAAATCTAAATTTCCCAATACCAGAAAAACAGTCTTCTTCCCCTTTTTTCTTAACTAATTGAACCACAAAGCTTCCCAATAAATAACCTATTGGAAAATGTAGTCATTGCCCAACCCCCCATTCCCCAAACCAGGAAGAAGGCATAGGGGAGTCCCTTGATTTCTAAAATAAGTTTTTGGAAACATGGGTTTGAGTTTCGAAGATCCTAAAAGAAAGCTTTCCCTTCTCCCTCCACCCTCCCTCTGCAGAGGGTTGGAACAGCAGAGAAAGAGAGAAAGCTTTTGAAATCACCTAAGCTGTACAACTTGGGGAGTTGCCTCACCTTGTGAACAGTAGCCATCACCGTAACAAACTGTCCAACAACATATGACACCTAGCTAGTGTTCCATTCACAGCCCTCTGCTGCCCAAGCAACAGCTGAACTGTGTCTCGCTGTAGGATGAAAAGTCAGCAACAACATGAAGTCTCTAAAGTTGCCCGTAGGTGATTGAATGGTGCTTAATGGGCATAGCACAATCAGGCCCCCAGTCACGGCCAAAAGGAGAGGCAAGCAGGTCCTCACATCAGGTTCATTGTGCTGGTACAGACTCCTGCTGAACTAGAAGTTTCATACCCTGGGGCACTGCCTCAGAGACACTACTTCCTTCTCACTCTTCAATGTTAAATACCTAACTGTTTTCTCACTTTTGCTGGTTCCTCTTTGTTTAAAATCAGCCCCCTAAGTAATAAATCAACCTGTTACTTTCTAGTATCTGCTGTGTCCTTCCCCTGGACTTTACTCAGATAACGCATCTTTGTACCAAATGTTTAATGTAAAGTCCCTTTCCTGGACTCTTATGTTGAGTCCCAATTCTGAACTCCCTTATTTTTCCCAGGAGAGCTTTGGAGGGTCGAGAGACAAGGATGACAAAGGAGACAAGTATTCCATCAAGATCTCCAAGTGCTCCAAGTGTTCAGTTTATTCACCAAAACACCAGTCTCTAATCCACGCCTACTCCCATGGCACTTAATACAACAAGGCTCTGATTTTCAGACACCAGTGAAGATAATTTACAATATTCCCATACACAAGGATTTCCAACATTCAAGCACTCAAACCTTGCAAATATAAGAACTATGAACAAGTTTTATAAAGCAACTTCAGGTAAGCTGAAATACCAAGATCCCCAAGTACATAACATTCAGTAAAACTGATAGCAAAGCAGATTAATCTCACCTCTAAGTCTATCATCCAACAACCTTTTCTGATCAATAACTCTATTTTTTTCAAGTTATCTAACTGAAGTATACTCTGTACTCCATTCCTCCCAGGAGATCAAGAAAAAATTGGGGAAATATAGGAGAGTGATATAACAAAATCATGAAGAATAAAGGAGGTAGAAAAAATAACAGAGAAAATAATAACAAAATAGGCCAAATGGAAAAAGGCACATAAAATTCATTGAAAGGAAGAGGTCCATAAATAGTAAAACTGACCAAATGTGGAAAAAATTCACTGAAGAAAAGAACTACAAAGGAGTAGAATAGGCCAAATAGAGAAGGCACAAAAACTGACTAAAGAAAATAGTACATTTTTGTTGTTATTGAAATTTTAATTTATTTTTCTAATTACATACAATAGAGTTTTCAAAATTCATTCATTTGCAACTTTATGAGTATCATATTTTTCTACCTGTCTCCTTTCCCTAACCCCTCCCCATGCCTTTGAATAGTCTGGTACAAGTTCTACATGTACATTAGCATTTAACATATTAATGTATTAGTCACATTGTGAAAGAAGAATTAGAAATAAGGAGAAAGGAAAAAAAGACATGAAAAAAGAGAAAAAGTATAGAAAAGTTTTTAAAAAGAGAACATTATTATGCATTCAGACTCCATAGTTCCTTTTAACTGAATGTGGAGGGCATTATCCACAGCAGGTCTCTTAGGATACTGTCCTAAATCTCTCAACTGCTGAGAGGAATTACATCCATCATAGTTGATCATCTCACAATATTATTGCTAATGTTCTCTTGGTTCATGCAGTATTAGTTAATGTAATTCTTTCCATGCTTATATAAAGTGTGACATCTCTTTGTGACTTTTTAATTTTTTTTTAAAGAAAGATTTTTATTTATTTTGAGTTTTGCAATTTTTCTCCCATTCTTGTTTCCCTCCCCCCAGCCCCCACAGAAGGCATTCTGTTAGTGTTCACATTGGTTCAATGTCATACATTGATCTCAGTTGAATGTGATGCCAGAGAAATCAAATCCTTAAAGAAGAAAAATAAAGTATGAGATAGTAAAATTATATAATATTATAATGCTTTTCCCCCCCTAATTTGACAGTAATGGTCTTTGGTCTTTATTCAAAATCCATAATTCTTTCTCTGGATACATATGGTATTTTGCACTGCAGATAGCTCAAAATTGTCCCTGGCTGTTGCATTGAAGGGATGAGCAAGTCCATCATGGTTGATCATCACCCCCATGTTACTGTTAGGGTGTACAATAGTTTTCTGGTTCTGCTCATCTCACTCAGCATCAGTTCATGCAAATCTTTCCAGGCTTCCCTGAATTCCAATCCCTCCTGGTTTCTAATAGAATAGTGTGTCATGACATACATATACCACACTCCCCAGATGAAAGACATTCACTTAATTTCCAATTTTGAACCCAGGTACTCCTGACTCCAAGGCTGGTGCTTTATCCACTACACCACCTAGCTGTCCCATGGCTTGGTTTTTGTGAAAATTTGACTCAGTTCTCTGTATATTTTAGAAATATTAGTTGCAAAAATTGTTTCCCATAGCCGGCTAGGTGGCACTGTTGATAGAGCACCAGTCCTGGAGTCAGGAGTACCTGAGTTCATATCTGACCTCAGACATTTAATAATTACCTAGCTGTGTGGCTTTGGGCAAGCCACTTAACCCCATTTGCCTTGCAAAACCCTAAAAAAATAATAATGTTTTCCAATTTACTACATTTCTTTTGATCTTGGTTACAGTGATTTTGTCTGTGCAAAAGCTTTTTAAATTAAACGTAGTCAAAATTATCTAGTTTGTTTTCAATGATGTTCTCTATCTCTTCCTTGGTCATAAACTATTTCCCTTTCCATAGATCTGACAGGTGAACTAGTCCTTGATCTTCTAGTTTGCTTATAATATTGTTTTTTTATGTCTAAATCCTGTATCATTTGGATCTTATCTGGGTACAAGATGGGAGGTGTTGGTCTAATCTGAATTTCTTCCATACTATAACTTCCAATTTTCCCAACAGTTTTTATCAAAGAGAGAGTTTTTATCCCAATAGCTGGACTCTGGGATTTTCAAACAGCAGATTACTATAATTGTTTCCTGCTATTGCACCTAGTCTATTGCACTGATCCACCACTCTATTTCTTAGCCAATACCAGACAGTTTTAGTACTGATGCTTTACAATATAACTTTAGATCTGGTAAGGCTGAGCCACCTTCTTTTGCACTTTTTTCCCCTGAATCCCTGGAAATTCTTGATTTTTTCAACATGTTTCAACATATAAATTTACTTACAACTTTTTCTAAATCATTAAAGTAGGTTTTTGGAATTTTGATTGGTAGGGTGCTAAACAAGTAGTTTAGTTTTGGTAGAATTGTCATTTTTATTAAATTAGCACAACCTATCCATGAACAGTTGATGTTTGCCCAATTATTTAAATCTGATTCAATTTGTGTGAGAGGTATTTTATAATTGTTTTCAAAAAGTTTCTGAGTCTGCCTTGGCAAATACACTCCCAGGTATTTTATATTGTCTGAGGTTAGTTTGAATGGGATTTCTCTTTCTAGTTCTTCCTGCTGTATCTTGCTAGTCATATATAGAAATGGTGAGGTTTATGAGAGTTTATTTTAGATTCTGCTACTTTGCTAAAGTTGCTAACAGTTTTTTAGATGACTTTTTGGGATTCTCTAGGTATACCATCATGTCATCTGCAAAGAGTGAGAATTTTGTCTCCTCCTTCCCTATTCTATGTTCTTTGTTCACTTGGTTTAGTAATCCAAGCACCAGCCAGTGGTGGGAGCTGGTTGCTTTCTCTGGAGTGAGGTCCTAAACAGCAGGGTCTGAGTTGACCTTGAAAACTGGGCTGGGCCCTAGGGGAGGGAATTAATCTCTGTTGAGTGAGCTCTACTGTCCTAAGGTGGGGGGGGTGGTATTGTTTTTTCTGGGCAAAGGGCTCCACTGAAAGTATGGAGCACAGGTCCATCGCCCAGCTGGTTGTTCTCCAGGTGTGCTCTGAGTCACCCTCCCATAGCTCTTCTCCCCCTGGCCAGAGACTCTGCAGCTAAAGCTGGATCTTGCACCTACCACCACTCACCGAAGTCTCCATTGCTGAGACTGACTTTCAGGCCTTCCCCCCAACTGCAGTCCCCAGTGCTAATCCTCTGCTCTCATCTCCTGGTCCCCCAGACCAACACTTGTCTCATTCTTTTGCCAGTGGTCTTTTTCACTTCCCTAAAGTACTAACTTACATGTAAGGTGCAATGACTGTAGTGCATCTGGCAACTACCAGAGAACTCTTCAAACACATAAGTTTGCTTCTAAGGCTAGGAATATCCTTATTATATTTGCTGTTCAGACATACTGCTGATTAAGAAAAGAAGATAAAACAGCAACAATTACAACAAAAAAGACATTTGACATCCTGTATCGATTTTACTTAGATCAATATGTATGCACATTGCACTGTATATTGATCAAAGTCATAGAAAGTCATAGAAAAAACACTCATTCCTCTGCCTCATCTAACCTGCTCCTCTACCATCATGAGAAATTCACAAAGTTTCTTGATACATAATCCAGAAACAAGAAGGAAAAGATATAGAAAAGAAACTCTCCCCCTTACCTCCACTGCTCTGTTAAAGTATACCAAATGGGAAGATCTTCCTGACTTGCTGTTCATCACCTTGTTGTTATATACCTCTTGTTTCCATCATGAGAACAAGGGATTCTATTTTATTTTTCCTGAAAGGCAATGCAGTTAAGTGACTTGCCCAAGGTCACGCAGCTAATTAAGTATTACATGTCTGAGACTGTATTTGAACTCAAGTCCTCCTCATTCAAGATCAGTGCTCTATCCACTGCACTACCAAGCTGCCTCTAGACCATGGGGCTCTTAAAGAGATTGCTTAATCATTCTGAAGTGCTTGTTCCTTTGTTTCTGAACCAGACATGACTGAACCAGATAACTTCCCACAGGGTCATCTTATGTTATATGGAAGATAGATCAGCTAATACAGCTCCAGCCACATACATGCACATATAAACATGCATGTATGCACACATGTGGGTAAACATGGTTTCTGCTAAAGATCAGACCTCTAACTCAAACAGAATGCAGTCAAAATTCTGGGATATTGGGAGATGAGTTGACTCTTTAAATTTCTGTTGTGATTCCACAGAAACAGAGGAAATGGACTGACCTTAGCATGGAAAGTTGCAGCAGTGATAGAAGAATTGTGCGACCCAGAGGTAGTAACCGGAAGTTGTTTGAGCACTGAAAAAATCTGTGATGGTAGATGAGGAAGACAAGTGAGTCTGTGGAAATACTTGAATTGTGAACAGAGAAATAAGATTGCATGATGATCTGTAATCAAGTTTTGGCCACGGCAGAAGTGGCCACTAAGTCAGTTATTTAGAAGTTTTCCAATGGCTAGAATTTGCTTTAACTTCTTTATAATTTAAAAAAAAAACAGACTATATATATATATATATATATATATATATATATATATATATATATATATATATTACTGTTGAATCAGTATTTAGAAGCAACAAATAAAAAAATTACAGAGAATATATGGAAAGGAAGAAGATCTATTTTAGACGGTAGATTTATTTTGTTATGTACTATGATGGGGTAAACTAACTGCGATTATCTCACCCCATCCTTTTTCACACATTTCTATTTGAATCAGTCCTCTTCCAAAGCAGAGGGGTCAAAGAAAGGATAGGAGTATGTTATATTACTAAGGATGCAAAGTGCCTCCATGTATAAGGATACACAGGTAGGCTTAGCTCTATTCATCGCTGAGCATCACTGAAATCTTCTAATGTGCACACATACATACATATACACACAGATTCTAGTTGAACAAGTCTTCAGTAAATGTCTGAAGAAATGCACTTATGTTTTTAAAAAAAAAAGCTATTATAGCTACAACTGATGGTGGCTATATAACTGAACCTTGACTTTTTCAATAGGAAAGTATATTAAACACTCAGGATTTGGTAGGTTATTTAATTAGAAGCAATCTTGATGGTTAATGGTCCAGAAAGAGACACCTAAATCTGAAACAGACTGTTTTAGTCACTCTTTGGAAATGACTTTACTATTAAATATGTAACAGACTGAATAAGCACCTTGCCTTAAAAATTCTTACCTTAAAGTAAGCCTAAAGCTATTACTAGGGAAGGAAACTCTCTACTGAATTTTGTTACTTTGAATTTTGTACATGAACTCTTACTTAAAATAAGTAGGTACTCATGTTAGGGAATTTGTGTGTGAAAATAGAGATGTCTGATTTTATAGTAGTTTGTACTCTTTTGAGGCACTAAGATATTGGGGAAAAGAGACAAAAAGTTCAATTCAGGAAACATTTAGGTGTCTTTCCTCTGACATAATCCTGGACTGCAGTCAGAAAGTAGGAAAGATTGATTTTTAGAAAGGACATATTGATAAAAGGGAAAACAGGAGCCTCCTTCATTATCCAAAGGGAAAAAAAAGGAGAAAGAATTCTTTCTCTTTACAAACCAGACTTTGGAATTCAAAAATAACTGAGTCAGTAGATCTAGTATATATTTGACTACTCTTCCCTATCATAGGATATGTCTCATAAGCTTAGGATATTATTTTGCTATGGCACTATGCTGCTACTACACTTCCAATTAGATTGCTGGCCATGCTCTAACTGGCAGGAGTTTATCAAAATGTTTTTTACCCCAATCTGTTCTTGTTTCTCCTATAGATCTCTATTAGAATAAGTTCTTTGAGGGCAGGGACAGGTTCTCTTTAGTATTTGTATTACCAGAATTGGTGGCATAGAGTAAACATGGTTTCCTTCTCTCCCTTCTTTCCTTCCTTTTTCCCCTCCCTTCTTTCTTTCCTTTCTGTTTGCCTCCTTTCTCCTTCCACAGCTTTAGAGTATAGTGTCCTAGTCTCCTTTGCCAATGTAAAGCTGGGTTTTCAGTTATAGTATAGTACTATACTCTTCAAATTATTGGGAATTCCCCTACCTGCGGTGGGATGGAGTGATGGAGTGGTGCGCTCGTTTGTGTGTGTGTGTGTGTGTGTGTGTGTGTTTGTGTTAGTACCATAGTGTCCCCTGAGATTATCCATTAATAACAATTAGTCAGTCATACTTAATTAAGTTTTAGAAAGAGGTATCTACTAAAGTGATTTAGTAAGAATCATTGTTACAAACATCTCTCCTCCTTCCCAAAGTTCTGTGATATATTATCACATCATTACATCCAGAGTCCAGGAGATAGTGTTAAATCTTCCAGCACATATAACAAAGAAGGTAATTTGCTACCCCTGGAAGTCCCTTTTGATAGAGACTTCAAGATTTTTCCTCTTAAATATGGTATTGATTTTTTCCATGTTCCTTGTAGTGTTCTGAAGTTGATTTTTAAAAATTATATCTAGTTTATCCTCAGCTACCAATGCAGAAACTGATGTCAGGGACCCATCCAATTCCTCCAACAACTCTGAAGTATTAGTCATATAGCAACCACTTTGTTGTAGTCACTGTCTATATTGCTTTCCTGATTCTGTTTATTTTATTGCTTTAATTCATCTTTCTATCCATGCTTACCTAAATTTGCCATATTCATCACTTCTAACAGCACAGTTTTATTACATTTATGTATCACCATTTGTTTAGACATCTCCCAATCACTGATCATCTACTTGCCTTCCATTTCTTTACAAAAGGAGTTACTTAAGAATATTTTGTTGTATATGAGACATTTCTTCTATTTTTGATATTCTTGGAGTATTTGACAACAGTGAAACCTCTGAGTCAAAGGGTACTTATATTTTTGTCACTTTTTTAGCATAATTCTAAGTTTCTTTCCTGAATAAAACCAATTCACAGTTCCTGCAACAATATACTAATATGCATGACATTCGTCAGCCTTTCAAACATTAGCTATGTCTAGTTTTTGTCAGCTTAGTCTTTGCTATATTTTGGTTGAAACCCCAGAGTGTTTTTTTTATTTGAATTCACATTATTACAAATGTTATAAAGAAATAATTCCAGTGCTGATTTTTTTCAGTTTTTCTATTGAGCATTTTCTGCCCCTTCCCCTCATAGCAATCCTCATCTATCATTTGACCATCTACTGAGGAGTGACTCACAGCTTTACATTTTAATACATGCTGAGATTTCTAAACTTCACACACAATTTACATGTATACACACAAATATGTGAATTCTTCATATCATATATCTTCTATTCCAATCATGTTATTCTAGCTAAATGAATATTAGTCAAAACTAATGGTGGGAATGAAAATGAGTTTCTTAAAAAATACTGATTTACTTATAGGGTTGTATGAATTCCCCAAGGGAAAGTGAGCAAATTCTGACTGCAGCTGATGCATAGTAGGTTTTTAATAAATATTTGTTGCTTGATTAAATTATAACAGCCACAACTACCTTTTTCTCCTGGAAAACTATGAAACTACACATTTCCTAGTTCTTTATGGAAACGGGTACAATTCCTCCCTAAAATTGTATCATGATAAATGATTAATTTCCATGTCCATCATCAATAATAATACTATATTTTATGGTTTGTAAAGTAATATTAAAATAATATTTTATTTGATTCTTCCAGTCATCTTGGTAGTTAAGCACTAAAATTATTCTTATATTGCAATGAAGAAATTGAGGCAGACAGAGGTTAGGTTGACTTAGGGTCTAATAACTAGTAAGTATTCTGAGAGAGAATATGAACTCACGTCATCTTGGCACCAGATTTTGTTCTCCCTCCCCTGTTCCCTCTAGGAGACTCTTCTTATAATCATTTGATATGGAATGATCAGGAAATCCTGGAACTTTATAATATGTAAGTACTTATAGATATTGTAGTTAAAAATAGAAATTTCATATAAAAATCATGGAATATGGCAATTCAATAAATTTTCCAGTTAATATTCTCAAGTTAAAGATGAAAATTTGGAGGGTTTTTTTGCATTTCAGTAAGTTGATTTACCTAATCTACAACATCATCAACCATTTCTCTACAGTAATTTTTCTATGTTCTATTTCTGCTTAAATTTGTTATCTTGAGACAAGTAGGTGGTGCAGTGGATAGAGCACTAGCCCTGCAGTCAGGAAGACCTGAGTTCAAATATTACCTTGGACAGTTAATACTCACTTAGTTGTGTGACCTTTGGCAAGTCCCTTAACCCCATTGCCTTGAAAAAAAATTGTCTTATTTTGATTTATCATATTTGATCATATTTAGTTCAGACCTCAAATCCTCAAAATAAAGAGAATGTATTGTTTGGAAATGGAAAATTTGAGATTCCGGAATCAATAAAATATAGAACCAAAAATAAATATATTTCTGCAATAAATATAACTTAGTTTTTAATATTATAAAAAGTCATATTCAAACATTATAAAGCATATAATTATTATTTATTTAACTGTATTTATCTCAATCTTGCCATTTCTGACAACCTAAACATTCTTCAACTTTCCTTTGACTTTCCCCCCCTCCAAAAGTCATGGAATGTGATTGGGGTAAATGTCTAATGTTGATAAGTAATAAGAACACTTTTTACCATTTTAAATATCCTAAATATGTTGGTTAAATCTTATTTGTATCTTTATTTCTGAATACTTCTATTATGCTAATTTTTAAATCTTTTTTCCACACATTGGCTTTGGCTTACTCCCAACAATCTATCTTCTCCACTCCTACTCTCAATCTGCTAAAGTGGGGAGGAAGTCACAAAACTCTATGGGGGTTACCACAAATTTATGTAACGCATAAATGGGCCCACACCATGACAAAACAATGAATATATTCTTCTATTATGGACTCCATGGTCTCCATGATCCAGTCACAAAGGTCTACTTGTTATTCTTCCCACGCAACATGCAATCCCCTACTTTAGCACTGGTTTTCCCTCTTATTTCTTCCTCTTATTTTCCTCTGGCTTCCTTCAAGTTCAAGCAAATTTCAGTTCTTTATATTTCTAATGACATCTTGTCTGAAATCACCTTTCATCTATTTTATATGTGTATTGTATTTATTGAAGTTTATTTTATCTCCTTAATTAGAATGTGAACTCATTGAAAGCAGGAACTGCTTCTTGTTTTCATTTTGTTTGTATTCCCATAGATTAGTACAGTGCTTGGAACATAGGAAATGCTTAATAAGTGCAGTATTTTTTTCCTTCTTAATTTTGTCTCTCCTTATCACTTGAATCTTTCCTACAGCTTTCCTATGTTCAAATCTTCCATATTGTGGAAAAATAAAAGTCTTAGCCACTTCAAAATGTTACCCTAAATATATCAAACTAAACAGAAACCTTTTCATACTCCTTGTCCTCACTTTCTCAACTCCCACTTATCAATATCTTATAACTGGAATTTCCATCATATTATGGTATATATCTGAAACTTATCTATTCAATTTCTCTATTTATGAATTTGTATGTGTGTATGTATGAATATATAAGTATGGTCAAATATAAATATATGTTTATATGTATGTGCGTGTATATATATGTTTTTATGTAAGGTTCTTGTCTCATATTTTTAGTGGCTAATTGAACATCTCTAACTGAATAACCTATATGCAGCTATAATTAATATGAATAAAACAGAACTCAGCATCTTTTATATAAAACCTTCCCATTTTCCTCATTTCCCTGTATTAAGAGTGAAATCCTCTTGAAAGTCTTTCTTCTAGCTTCAATCTCAGAATTATCCATAGCTCTTCAGTCTCCATCACCACCTAAACTCAATTTCCAAGACAAGTAGATTCTATCTCTACATCTCTCTTATCTGTCCCCCTTTTTTAATTGCATTGACCACCACAATAATTCAGTCTTTCATTATCTCTCACACAATCTTAATAGTCTCCCAATTATCCTACCTGCTTTATAACTTTCCCTTCTATAATTCATCCTTGATACACACACCCTGATTGTGATAAGAGATTGGATTTCATTCCCAACATTAGTTATGGGAAACTGAGGATGAAAGTTATAGTGATAGAATCTGAGGAATGTTGGCTTACAATCAAGCTAATTTACATCTTACTGGGGAATGGACTGGCACAGGAAGAAAAGGGACCATAGAAAGAGCAGGTTAGGTGAATTAGTGAAGGAGATGGTGCCAATAGTCAGTTTCACACATTGGTGTTATCCTTTTCAAAGTCTGACTACTGGTTTGTGGGGAAGAGAAGATTTGATAAGAAGTTGGACCCACAAAGGGAGAGAATTGAATATTTCCAGATTGACCTTTGATCTTGCCAATATCCAGCCAATTGAAGACAAGGAAGGGATTTGTGCATCTAGGCCCTGATTTCATGTGACACATGTGCCCACTTCTATTATGTTCATCCATCTTTAAGGGTGTTTTAATAAAAGATCTGCTTTGTCCACTTATGATGGTTCTGAGTTCTTGGTGAGGTGCTTGTTTCTTACACTGACAAATCTTTTGGTGTTGTTATTGTTGTTGCTTTAACAAAATACAAGTCAGATAAAAGAGGTTTTACAAAACACAGCATTCTCATGCTCCAGAATTTCAAGTGATTCCCTCTTGCCTCCAGGATAAAACATAAATTCTTATGTTTGGTATATGAATTTTTTCATAATATGGTTCTAACATTTGAAAGCTTATTATAACTATTCTTCAGAGAATCTCCATTTAAGGCTAAATGTGTTATTCTCCATTCATAATATTCCATCTCTTACCTTTGTATCTTTACACAGATTGTTCCAACATGTGTAACATGCCTGTTACACAATCTTTCCTTATCTCAACAATTGAAGAATCACTAGCTTCTCAAGATGTTTAGCTCATGTGTCAATCTTTATCCGTTCTGTCTCTAGTGGTAATCTCTTGGAAGTTATATTATGTCTACTTTATATATATATATATATAATCTTGTGTAGATGAATTATTAACCTCCATTGAATATAAGCACTTTGATAGGTAGATCTATTGATTTCCTTTCTTTCTTCCTTCCTTTTTGGGTTTTTTTTTTTTGGCCTTTGTGTACTTAAGACCTAGATCAATGTCTGGAACGTAATTGGAGCTTAATAAATTGTTGCAAAATGAATAGGGATATACTCAGCCTAGTTTTGTCTAAGCATATCTCTATCTTTTCACATCTCTTTCTCACACTCTTTGTTAACCCTAAACAGAATACATCCCCTATCCAATCATTTGATCATTCTTCAGCCTAGTTAAATTTGCTCTTTGGAAGAGCCTTGCAGTAGTCCCTGAATGAATTTATTTCATTCTGCTCTATTTTCTATTCTGTGTCTAGTGAGATAAAAAATGTTTATCTTCCTAAGGCAATTTTGATTGTTATTAAAGATGCTTCTATATTAAAGTCCATTTACACAACTCTACATAGGACTGTAGTGTACATAAAGGCTTTAATCTATACATATTTTACATTCTTTGTCCATTTCTCTATGGTGCCATTAGGAAATAGCATGCATTTTCATTTTCCATATGTCCATATCTTGATTTCTATTTAACATGTTCTTAACAATGACACTATGGGTTGTGAATGTTTAGCTTTCCAGCACTGGGGAAAAAGTTCTACTTTGCCGCGTAATGATAGCAGCGTCAATTTGCATCTCAGTTCCCTAGGGTTATGTGTTATTGTTATCAATGCTGGCTATAAAATACATGAATGTTTTCTCCTTTTAAGGCTCTTAAAGAGTTTTTTTTCAAAAAAAAAAACATTTTTGTCTCACAATGCTGTCTTATCTTCCTGAACAGCACAATTAGAGAGCATGCTAAAATGGGAGTTCCTTGATGGATGCCATTGCAATACAAAGTAGCCAATATGTTTTTCGAAGACTGAAGTTCTACCTTAACCCAATTAAGTGGCAGAGACCACATTACCCAGGAGAACATATACACACATGAATGTAGAATTATGGCTATATGCATGTGATAGGTAAAGGGTTACATATGGCACATATGTATGTGTACATTGACAGAAGTGTAAATAAGTGTGTGTGTGTGTATAAGTGTAAAAATCGGTATGGAACATGATACATTTAATAAAAATTTTATAATTATTAGATTTACATGAGCAATATATAAACACTTTGAATGTAAAAATGAGAAATTATATTAATTCCAAATGACATATGGACATTTGTATGACTGACTGGCTTCACTATTCTTTCCCAATAGCAGACTATTTCATAGCTTCACTTTATTTTTTTTAATTGTTTTAGGTTTTTTCAAGGCAATGGGGTTAAGTGACTTGCCCAAGGCTACACAGCTGCTAGGTAATTATTAAGTGTCTGAGGTCTGATTTGAACTCAAGTACTCCTGACTCCAGGTCCAGTGATCTATCCACTGCACCACCTAGCTGCCCCAGCTTCACTTTATTTAAAATTATTTTTATTTCATTAAATACTTGACAATTACCTGTTAAAAACTACCACAATTTTTTTTTAATTTGGAATTCCAAGTTCTTTATTTCCTACCATCCTTTGAGAAAGAATTTTGATTTTTGATAAATGCATGCGAGGTCATAAAAAACATACTTCTATATTAGTCATATTGCAAAATAAAACTCAGAAGTAATTTTAAAAAATAAACAATTTTAAAAATTATACTTCAATTTCTATTTCTAGTCCATCAGTTCTCTCTCAGGATATCTGGAGGTACATAGAATCTTTCATTGTGAATCTTTTGGAATTGTTTTGGATCATTGTCTTGGTCAGACTAAGTCATAATTCACATTTTACAAAACTTCTCTTACTATGAAATAAATTCTTCTGGTTTTTCTCACTTCACTTTGCATAAGTACATATTAGTATTCCCTAGAAATCATCCTGCTCATCATTTGTGAAAGCACATTAGTATTTTATCACAATTTTATGCCACAAATTATTTTACCATTACTCCACTGATGGATATCGCTTCAATTTCTAATTCTTTGCCACCACTAAAAGACCTGCTACAAATATTCTTGGATTTATAGGACTTTTTCTTTTTCTTTTTTTCCAATCTCTTTGACCTAGTAGTGGTATTTCTGGGTCAAAATTGAAGTAAGTATTTGCAGTATTTTGGGAATAATTCTAAGTTGTTCTCAAGGATTGTTGGGCTACTTCTCAACTGTACCAACAGTGTATTAATCTCCTAAATTTTCCTTATGCCCTCCATTATTGGTCATTTTTCTCTTCTGCCATGTTAGCCAATTTGGTAGCAATGAAGTAATATCTCAGAGCAGTTTAATTTGCATTCTACTTACCAGTAAAGATTTAGAGTATTTTTCATGTGCCTATTGATAGCATTGGTTTCTTCTGCTGACAACTCTTTTGTCATTTCTTTTGACCATTTATCAGCTAGAGAATGGATCTTATTTTTATTAATGTGGCTTAGTTGTTTGTGTTTGAAAAATGAGGTCTTTAATCAGCGAAACTTGCTGCAAATATTTCTCCACAAATTCTTGTTTTTCTTCTTACTTTAGATGAATCAATTTTGTTTGCACAAATTTTTTTTTAGTTTCATGTAATCAAAATTATCTATTTTATTTCCTTCAATCCCATTTATTTCTTCCATAATCTCTTTCCTTATCTATAGATCTAAAAGGCATATTTTTTCATTCTCCATTTTTTATGCTATAACCTTTTATGTCTAAATAATTTATCCATTTTTTACTTTATCTTGATATACAATGTGAGATGTTGGTCTACACTAGTTTCTGCCAAACTATTTTCCTATTTTTCCAGTAATTTTTGTCAAATACTGACTTCTTCTGCCAAAAGCTTAGGTCTTTGAGTTCATCAAACACTAGATGACTATGATCTTTTACTTCCTTATGAGTTTATGGTTTTTCTAATATTGACTCATCCCTGCCTACCTGGTAGAAATCCTATCTCATCATAATGTTTTATCCCACTTTGCTAAAATTTACTAAAGTTTTATTGAAGATTTTTATATCAATGTTCATTAGGGCTATTGGTCTATATTTTCTTTGTTTATTTATTCTTCCTGGTTTAGGTATTAGCATCAGAACTGCTCCTATGTTTTTTAAATAGTTTATGTAGAATACAAAATTAATTTTCTTCACTGATTGGTAGAATTTTCTTGTAAATTCACCTAGACCTGAAAACTTTTTCTTAGGAAGTTTATTGATGGTTTCTTCAATTTCTTTCTCTGAAATAAGGTTATTTAAGTATGTCATTTCTTCTGTTAATCAGGGCAGTTTGTATTTTTGTAAATATTCATCCATTTCATTCAGGCTATCAATTTTACTGGCATATGGTTCAGCAAAGTATCTGCAATTATCTCTTTAATTTCCTCCTCACTGTTATTTACTTCTCCCTTTTCATTTTTGATACTAGTAATTTGGTTATCTTCTGTCTTTTTTAAAAAAATCATATTAACAAAAGGTTTATTTATTTTATTGGCTTTTTCATAAAACCAACTTACAGTTTTATTTATTATATCAATGATTTTTTTTGTTCAGTTTTATTTCTCTCTCCCTTGATTTTCAGAATTTTAAATTTGCTTTTTAATTAGATATTTTTAATTTTTTATGTATTTTTAAGTTGCAGCTGAATTCATTGATCTCTTTTCTATTTTATTCATATAATCATTTAGAGATTTAAAGTTTCCTCTCAAAACTGCCTTGGCTGCACCCCACAAATTTTGGTATGATTTCTCATTGTTATTATTTTCTTGGTTGAAATGATTATTTCTGTGATTTGTTGTTTGATCAACTCATTATTTAAAATTAAATTATTTAGTTTGTAATTAGTATTTAGCTTATGTTTCCATGACATTTTATTGCATGTAATGTTTAATGCACAATGATCTAAGAAGTATGCATTTATTTTTTTCTGCCTTTCTGCCTATGATTATAAGGTTTTCATGACCTAGTACATGGTCAGTTTTGATATAGGCATCATGAACTTCAAAGTAAAAGGTATATTCTTTTCTAATCCCATTATGCTTTCTGCAGAAATCTATCATATCTGAGTTTTCTAAGATTTCATTTACCGTCTTAACTTCCTTCTTGTTGATTTTAGTGTTGGATTTATCTAGTTCAGAGAGAGAGAGAGAGGTTGAGGTCCCCCATTATTAAAGTTTTACTGCCTATGTATCCTGGTGATTCCATCAACTTTTACTCTAGGAATTTGGATGTAATACCACTAAGGAGATAACTGTTTAATAGCTATTTAACTTCATTACCTATGTGCCATTTAAGAAAATGTAACTGTCTTCTTTAACCTTTTAACAAGGATTACTATTCCTGATTCTTTTTTTTTTACTTGAGAAGGATAATATATTTTGCTCCATTCTTTAACCTTTACCCTGTGTTTATGTCTCTGCTTGAAATATGTTTCTTGTAAACAAGAAATTGTTGGACTGTGGTTTTTAATGCATTCTGCTATCGACTTCCTTTTTATGGGACAGTTCATCCTTTCATGTTTACAATTAAGATTACTAATCCTATATTTCCCTTCATGCTATCTTTCCCCATTTATAGTTTTCTCTTTCCTTTCCTCTTATTCCTCCTAACTAAAGTTTCATTCCCTTTCTTCTTTAATTTTTCTTTGACAATTTAACTTTCAGTTTATTTGCACTTAAACCTTCACCTTACCTTTTATCATTTCTTCCCTTATTTTTCCCTTCTCCCACTCCCCCATTTCCCATAGAGTAGGATAAATTTTTAAACCGAGTTGGGAATAGTCTTAGTCCCTCTCTTGGTCAAATCTATTGAATAGAATTTACTCACTGCTCACACCTTCCCTTCTTTCCCTCTAAAATTATAAATCTCCATGCCTTTTCACCTGGTATTATTCATTATTCAAATGCTGTTAATCAGGTATCATCAATCACAATTTGATTATTTGATTTCTTGATAAGCTCAAAGTGTCATCAAAGCACTGTCATAGATTTATTAATTGATTGATTGATTATTTTATAAGGAGGATTGCCTCAAAGTCACTAAGTACCATTGCCTCTTCTGTCTCATAAGAAATGCAGTTTTAATGAGTCTTGAAATTACTTCAAATTATAATCATTTTTAACCTTTCCACCTTTTTTGAGTACTCTCCAAGGACACACAGTCTCCATGAGCCAAAGTTGCATCTAAATTCAAATTATTTCATTAACTATTGGTATCCCTTTTCCCAAGCATGTTTTTTCCCACACTAGCCCCCATCCCCAACCCTACCCAGGGTTCTTAACCACCCTGTTTTTTAATTTATTTTTGTCCAACATCATCTTTATTTTTTTATTTTTTTTAATATTTATTCTCATTTTGTACAAATAATGTTTTTTACATCAATAAAATATTCTTGTTTAAGAGTAAATAAAATACCCCCATAAATATAGACTTGCTTGAGTGATAAGGTAAAGGGGAGAGAAAAAAAGTTAAAATTAAAAAAAATAATAGTAATAATTGTAGATATGGCCAGGTCGCACAATGGATGGAGCAACAGCCCTGAAGCCACGAGCACCTGAGCCCACATCCAACCCTGTGCACCCAAAAATCACCCAGGTGTGTGACATGCAAGCCACCCGAACCCCACTGCCCTGCAAAAAATAAAAGGAAAAAAAAATTAAAAATAAAATAGAATAGTAATAATAGTAGTGGTGGCTGGGTCGCAGATAGAGCATTGGCCCTTGAGCCAGGAGCACCCGGGTCCAAATCCGGCATCAGACAACCAACGATCACCCTGCTATGCAACTCCAGGCAGGCCACCCAGCCCCATTTGCCCTGCCCCCCCCAGATAATAATAATAATAAATGTGCTTACAATTCTGTCACGGGTGGATCACTTTCTTTATGGTAAGTCCATTGCAAAAGTTACTTCCATATTTTTCTACCATTGCCATTGCTGATCACAACTCCCTCCTTTCTTATTTCTCTACTACCTTGTACTATATTTTCTCTCTCCTTTTACTTTGACTCTGCTGTAGTGTAGCTGAGTGGTGCAGCAGACAGATCCCTGGTGCTGGGGCCAAGAGGCCCTGAGCACCCACACCACCCCTTAGGCCCAGCATCCACCTGGCCCTATGGTCCCAGACAGACCATCCAATCCCAGCCCCTTGCAAGAAGTAAAAAATAAAATGTGTTATATCTGACCATTCTCCCACCATGGTCCATCCTCTCCTCCATCACTCACATCCCCCCCTTCCCCCTGTCCCACTTCTCTCCTTCTTAATCCAGATGTCTATACCCCATTGAGTATATATGCTGTTTCCTCTCCTAGCCACCTCTGATGAGAGCAAAGATCCCCTCGTTCCCCCTTGCCTCCCCACCTTCCAAAACATTGCAATAGCTCATTGTAATAAAGAAAAATCTTATTATATGAAATATCTTGGCCTATTCCCCTTCTCCTTTTTCTTTCTCCCATTACATTTCCCTTTTCTTCTATTAACTCCATTTTTACACCATATTTTATCTTTGAATTCAGCTTTCTCCTGTGTTTCAACTATAAAAGCTCCCTCTACCTGCTGCTCTATTAACTGAGAAGGTTAATATGAGTATTATCAGTGTCATTTTTCTATGCAGGAATACATGCAGTTCATCATCATTAAGTCCCTCATATTTTCCCCTTCTCCTCCACTCTTTATGCTTCACCTGAGTCCTGTATCTGAAGATCAAACCTTTTGTTCAACTCTGGACATTCTAAAAGGAACATTTGAAATTCCCCTGGTTAATTGAAAGTCCATCTTTTTTCCCTGGAAGAGGACATTCAGCCTTGCTGTGTAGTTCATTCATGACTGCATTCTAAGCTCTTTTGCCTTCCGGTATATTATATTCCAAGCCCTATGAGCTTCCAATGTAGTTGCTGCTAAGCCCTGTGTGATCCTGATTGTAGCTCCACTATATTTGGACTGTGTCCTTCTGGCTGCTTGTAATATTTTCTCTTTGACTTGGGAGTTCTGGAACTTGGCTATAATATTCCTAGGGGTTGGTTTTTTGGGATCTCTTTCTTGGGGGGGGGGGGATCGGTGGATTCTCTCCATATCTATTTTGCCCTCTGATTCTAGAATATCAGGGCAATTTTCCTGTAGTAATTCTTTGAAAATGATGTCAAGGCTCTTTTCCTGATCATGACTTTCAGGTATTCCAATAATTTTTAAATTATCTTTCCTAAGTCTGTTTTCCATATCAGTTGTTTTTTTCAATGAGGTATTTCACATTTTCTTCTAATTTTTCATTTTTTTGGTTTTGAAGTATTGAGTCCTGATTTCTTGTAAATTGATCAATCTCCCTGAATTCTTTTCTTTGTCTGAAGGATTTGTTCTCAGAGAGTTTTCTCATCTCTTTTTCCATCTGGCCAATTTTGCTTTTTTAGGCATTCTTCTCCTCAATAACTTTTTGAACTGTTTCATCCATCTGACCCAAGCTGGTTTTTAGCATGTTATTTTCTTCAGCATTTTTTTGGATTTCCTTGACTAGGCTGCTGACTTCATTTTCATGTTTTTCCTGCATTTCTCTCACTTCTTTTCCCAGTTTTTCCTTCTAATTCCCTCATTTAATGTTCAAAGTCTTTTTTTGAGCTCTGTAATAGCCTGAGTCCAATTTCTGTTTTTCTTGGAGTCTTTAGATGCAGGAGCTTGTGCTTCCTCATCTTCAGATTGAGTAATTTTGACCCTTCTTGGGCTCATTTGCAAAATATTTCTCAATGGTGTTCCTCTTGTTTCTCTGCTTACTCATTTTCCCAGCCTGAGCCTGTTTTGGGGGTTTTTCCTGAGCTTTTGGGACACTCCCACAAGGGTCTCAGTGTGTGAGGCTCTGTCCTCCCTCCTGGTCTGTGAATGACCATATGTGTCCCTCCTCTGCCATGGGGCTGAGGTGGGGGAGGGGCTGCTGATCAGGATCTGAATGTGGTCAGAGCCCCAGAGTCCTGTTCCAGGGGCAGAGGACAGAGCTCTTGGCAGTCTCTCTTCACTCCCTTCCCTAGGTTCAATGGGCTCATGCCCTGGGGGCTCCTGCTTCCTGGCTCCGCCTGCTTCTGTTTCCTTGGTCTGGGCTACTGAAAAACCAAGCTGCTTGCTGTGTGCCCTGAGGGCTGGGCTCCATGTGCTCACTCTGGCAGAGGTCCCCCTGCTGTTCCCCCACTTTGTGCTTGATGCTCCCTGGGGTGTAGCTCAGGAGACTCCCCTGCTTCTGTGAGCTAGCTCCCAGTGCCCTGGGGCTGTCTCCAGGAGGCTGAAGTTCTTTCGCTCTGGCAGGCCACCCCTCTGGTGGGCTGCCCCTCTGACCTTGGGGAGCAGAGCCTTTCTGCTCTCAGGTTACCTTGAGTAGGAGAACTGCCTCACTGGGTCACTCAGTGGTTTCTGTCTCTCAAAAATTTAGTTAGTGTCCTTGGTTTACGAGTTTTATGAGAACGCCTAAGACGGGATCCTTTTTTGTCACCATCTTGGCTCCACCCCACTCTTAACCCCTTTTTAAGTAAAGTATGGATTTTGTCTAACTTATATAATTAGCTATAAGAAACTCAAAGTGCTCTAAGTAATGCATACTCTGAATGTCCCACTTAAGAACTTTACAATTGATTGTAAATTATGGGAGACAATAACTCAGAACCAGCGGGCTTATGATGCCCTAATCAGATAAAGTGCTAAGCTTTATGAGTACAACAGAATTAAAGTAAGTCAAAGGAGACAAAGGCACTTAATTTTAGAATAAACACCCCTGTTTTTGATCAGGGCTTTTTGTCTCAAGCATAGAGATGTTATTTTGGTCCTCTTCAATGGAGAGACAAGAATCAACCATCATCATTCTGAGTCTAATATAGTCATTTATATTTAACCCTTTAATTGTCCTAAGAGAAACATTACTCAAGATTATAAATGTTATAACTTCCCTTTTTGGGTTGTATACAATTTGATGGTCTTGGCTAGCATTTATTTTGTTTTGTTTTTTTCCGGCACCTTTTCCTTTACCTTTTTAAGAATATCTTGAATTGTGTATTTAATAATTGAATTCTCTGTTCATTTTTGGTCTTTTTGTCAGGAAATTTTGGAAGTCCTCTATTTTATTGAACATTCATATTTTCCCTTGACAATATATGCTCAATTTTGCAGGATAGTAATTTCTTGATTTTAATGGAGACTGTTTTCTAATACATGGTGTTACAAACTTATATTTTAGAGGTGAGTTCATTCCATTTAGTTTTGCTATTTGTATGTTCCCCCATGCATTTTTTCCTCTATCTTGTCACTAATCTAATCTAAACCTGTCCTCTAAAGTGTGCTTTGCTTATGATCACTGTTTTCTTTTAGCTGCTCTTCTTTTTCCTCACCCCAACCCTAAACACCACTATTCCTTTATTCACATTTTCCACTTCCCTGTTGTGTAAGATGCATTTCTACTACCAATTAAGTATGCATACATAGATATTTTCCCTTCCTTAACCATTTTAAATGAGTCAGATTCAAATTTTCTCTTCTACTGTAAATGCTCTTCTTTGTGCAGCTCTTTTATAAGACATAATTTCCCCCATTCTTTCTCCCCCTTCCCCTATCAATCATGGCATCCTTCTTTCTCATCTATCCAAAGTATTTTTCTCCATCACCTTCTTTATACATAGAATCTTTCTTACTTTATCTGATAATGGTAACGCTATTACAAGATACATATGTTATCTTCAAATATAAAAAGTAAAAAGTCGAAACTTATTGAATCCCTTATGATTTTTCTTTCATGTTTACTTTTTTCTGCTTTTTTTGGGCCTTATATCTGAAAATCAAATTTTCTTTTCAGTTCTGATCTTTTCATGAAGAATGTTTAATAGGCCCCTATTTCATTAAATATCCATTTTTCAAGAAATATATTGATTTTCTTTCTTATTCTTCATTATAATCTCAGTTCAGTTTTTTTGGTCTTCTATCATATTCCATGTCCTTCAGTCCTTTAATGTGGCATCTAATAAATCTTATGTAATTCTAGCTATCGCTCCATGGTATTTAAATAGTTTCTTTTTTGCTTATTGAACTAATTTTGTTTTGTCCTTGGAGCTGTGGAATTTGGCTTTATTGTTCCTGGCAGCTTTCATTTTGGGATTGATTTCAAGCAGTGATTGACGTATTCTTTCAATTTCTATTTTATTCACTGGTTCTAGGATATCAGAGCAGTTTTGCTTATTTATTTCTTGAAATATCATACATTGACTCTTTTCTTTGATCTTGGCTTTCAGATAATCAAGCAATTCTTAAATTATATCTTGATTATATTTTCCAGTTCATTATTTTTCCAATGAGTCAGCTCACATTTTCTCCTATTTATTCCTTTTATTGGACTTTGACTTACTGTTTCTTGATATCTGATGGAGTAATTAACTTTCAGTCCACAATTCTAAATTTCAAAGTATTATTTTCTTTTTTGGACTTTTATATGTCTTTTTCCACTTGACCAATACTACTTTTTTTTTAGGTTTTTGCAAGGCAAATAGGGTTAAGTGGCTTGCCCAAGGCCACACAGCTAGGTAATTATTAAGTGTCTGAGACCATATTTGAACCCAGGTACTCCTGACTCCAGGGCTGGTGCTTTATCCACCGCACCACCTAGCTGTACCCCCAATACTACTTTTTAAGGAAATATTTTCATCAGTATTTTTGAGTATGTATTTTAACAGGTTTGTTAATTGTTTTTCTTGTTTTTTCATTCTTGTTTTTATTTTTAACTGAATTTTTCTCCTAATTTTATTCAATTTCAAAATTAATTTTTTTATTCTTTCAAGTATTCTTGATGGATTTGTGTCCAAATAACTTTTTCCCCCTTTGAGGCTTTTTTGGTAACTTATTTTACTTCTTTGTCTTCTGAGTTTGTATCCTGATCTTTCTTGTCACCAGAGCACATTCTTATCTATACTTTTGATCAGTTTTTCCTTTTTCTTTTTCATTTGGAATGATATATTAATACTGGATTTAGTTGTTGGGAGTATAGGAGGAGAGAATCTCTGAGTCAAGCTTCAGGCATTTTTTGCTTTGCTGGTTTTAAGGCTAAGTTTGGATTTTTTTTTTTTTTTTAGTTTTTGCAAGGCAATGGGGTTAAGTGGCCTGCCCAAGGCTACACAGCTAGGTAATTATTAAGTGTCTGAGGCTGGATTTGAACTCAGGTACTCCTGATTCCAAGGCCAGTGTTCTATCCACTTTGCCACCTAGCCACCCCATGATTTTTTTTTGATGTTTCCAAGGTAGTACAATATGAGGAGAAATATGGTGACTGCCTTTCTGCTCGGCTCTGGGTGTTACTCAGGACAGGTCCTTGTTCCATTGGGTAGAAAAGCAATACTTTTTCCCGCCTTGATTACTTGGGGAAAGGAATAACATTGCTTTCATTTCCCCTCACACCTTCCAATTGCTCTTTTTTTGTTGTTTTTTTGCAAGGCAATGGGGTTAAGTAACTTGTCCAAAGTCACACACAGCTAGGTAATTATTAAATGTCTGATGCCAGATTTGAATTTAGATCCTCCTGATTCCAGGGCCAGTGCTCTATCCACCTAGCTGTCCCCCTTACAATCCTTCTTGACGGAAAGTGCTTCTCTTTGCCCTTGAATTCAGAAGTGGGCATAGAAGTTACAAAAATTATTTGGTCCTCTATTGGGGTGCTAGTACAATTGTCCCTGTAATCTTTTTATCACCAGTTGGCAGATGCCATACTGTCTCTGATTTGACAGCTCTTAAAGCTATTGCAATTTGTGCTGCCATCACCTAGACCCATAATTGGAGTTTCATCATGTAGTTTCCAGAATAGCCTCTACCTATATGGAGCTCTTTTTGACCTCTTAAGTTATCTTGGACTGGAGGAGTGTTTCACTCAGACCTTTTGTTGACTCTGTCTCTCCAGAATTTAATTTGAAGTATTATTTTAAAGAAGTTTGAATGAAAAGGTTGAGAGAGTTCTGCTGCGTTTCTCTGCCTTCTTGGCTCTATTCATAGAAGTTACTTTATAATTTTATTTGTTAAAATTTATTTAGTATTTTATTTTTCTGGATTACATATAAAAACAAGTTTAACATTTTTTATTTTAACATTCACTTTTCAAACTTTGAGTTCCAAATTCTAAACTTTCCTCCCACCCCCTCATTGAGAAAGCAAGCAATTTAATATAGGTTACAAATATTAAAACATTTCCATAAACAATCATATTATCAAAGAAACATAGACCCCCTCACCCCCAAAAAAATACTCAAGAAAAATAAAGTTAAAAAAGTATGCTTCAATCTCTATTCAGATATTACTTCTATTACTGAAATAGGTGGCATCTTTATCAAAAATCCTTCAAAGTTGTCTTGAGTCATTATATTGCTGAGAAAAACTAAGTCATTCAAAGCTGATCATCCTACAAAATTGCTGTTACTTTATACACAGTACATTGCACTTTGCTTCATCTCATATAAGTTTTTCAGGTTTTTCTGAGAGCATATTCTCATTTAATTTTTAAAATGTTATTTATTTATTCAGCCATATGCATATGTATATTTTTAATTTACAAAATTTCCTTCCACCCTCCCTTCCCACCACCCTCCCCTCAATGGTGAAAAGTCAAGTTAGCATTGTATGTACAAACTTTTGATAAAAATGTTTACATATGAATCTTTTTTGATATGAGGATCATTATTTCTTATAGCAGAATAGCATTCTTCATAATTACATATCACAGTTTGTTCAATTATTCCCCAATTGATGGGGATCGAGTTTTTTTTTAATTCCTTGCCACCAGGAAAGAAATTCTATAAATATCTTTGTAACTATAGCTTGATTTCCTGTTTTTCATCTCTTTTTCATCTACTAGACCTAGTGGTTCCATTGCTAAGCCAAAGGGCAGCCAAGGTTTTATAACCCTTTGGACATAATTCCAAATTGTTCAGACTCAGTTCAAAAATCTATCAACAATTCATTAATAAGACATTCCCTCCAATATTTGACATTTCCCTTTTCTGTCCTATTAGTCAATCTAAAAGTCATAATGTAGTTTCTCACAATTATTTTAATGTGCATTTCTCCAACTATGTTGAATTAGCAAATTTTTAAAAAATATGGTCGATAGCATTGATAACCTCAACAGAACACTTCATATCTTTTGATCATTTATCAATTGGGGAATAACTCTTTTTTTTATAAATTTGTTTCTCTATTTTTGAGAAATGAGACCCATATCAAAGAAATATTTCAAGATTATTTCTTGTAGTTAGAATTCCTAACTGTATTTCACTCCCTCCTAATCTCCACCACCATTTAGTCAATTCTCTCTCTCTTTTCACCATCTTTCCTCAAAAATATTTTGCTTCTGACTAACCCCTTCCCCAATTTGCCCTTCCTCCCTCCCTCACTCTTCCCCATTTCTCTTGTCCCCTTTCCTTCCTACTTTCCTAAAGGGTAAGATAGATTTCTATACACAATTACTTATCTATGTTATTTCCTCATTGAACCTATTCTGATGAGAGCAAAATTTACTCACTTCTCCTTACAGTCTCCCCCTTCTACTCTACTGTAAAAGTTTTTTCTTGCATATTTTATGTAAGATCCCCATCCTAACTACCCTCTTCCTTTTTCCAGTTCGTTCCTCTTGGGCCTGATTTTTTTTTAATATTTTTAAATATCACCCCTTCATATTCAATTCACACCTGTCTTTATATACTCTGTCTTAAGATACTTCTTCTAACTGCCCTGATAATGAGAATATTCCCACATAGGAATATAAACAGTTCAACATCATTATGTCCCTTGTGATTTGCTTTCCTATTTACCTTTTTATGCTTTACTTGAATCTAAGATTAGAAGTTCAAATTTTCTGTTCAACTACAGTGTTTTCATTAGGAAAATTTGAAAGACCCCTATTTCATTGAATGTTCAATTTTTCCCCAATAAAGTATACTCAGATTTTCTAATTACTTGATTCTTGGTTGTAATCTAAGTTTTTTTTTGCCTTCCAGAATATCATTTTCCAAGGTCTATGATCTTTTAATGTTGAAGATGTTAAAATTGTGTTATCCTGACTGTGTTGTCACAATACTCAAATTGTTTGTTTCTGAATGCTTACAATATTTTCTCCTTGACCTGGGATCTCTGGGATTTGACTACAATATTCTAGGTAGTTTTCATTTTGAGATTTCTTTCAGAAGGTGAAATCTTCCATTTGTATTTTTTCATCTGGTTCCAGAATAACAGAGTAATTTTTCTTTAAAATTTCTCAAATAGATGATATCTAGGCTTTTTTTAAATCACAGCTTTCAGTACAATAATTTTTTAAAATTATCTCTCCTGGATCTACTTTCCTGGTCAGTTGTTTTTCCAATGAGATATTTCATAGTCTTTTATTTTTCTTTCTTTTGTTTTTGTTTTATAGTTTTTTGATTTCTCATAAAGTTATTAGCTTCCATTTGTTCAATTTAATTATTAAAGAATTATTTTCTTCAATGAATTTTGTGCTTCCTTTTCCATTTACCAAGTTCTGCTTTTTAAGACATTCTTCCCCTCATCATTCTTTTGTACCCCTTTCACTTTTTAACCTCATGTGGTTTTTAAAATATTATTTTTTTCAGTGATTTTTTTGCATCTCTTTTACCAAGAAGCTGCTTGGTTTTTGATGACATTTAGGAAGTCAAATGAGCTTAGATTACAGACAAGAATCAAACACTCAACAATATTTACTAACCTCTTCAGGGGAAAAATGAACATTCAATGAAATAAGGATTTTCAAATTTTCCTGATGAAAACACCAGAGTTGAACAGAAAATTTGATCTTCATATTGGAATGGTTGGATCAATTTTACAATTTTACCAACAATAAGTTAGTGTCCCAGTTTTCCCATATTCCCTCCAACATAGATCATTTTCCTTTTTTATTATATTGGTTAATCCAATAGAGGTAAGGGGTACCTCATGATTGTTTTAATTTACATTTCTCTAGACAATAATGATTTAGAGCATTTTTTCATATGACTATAGAAAACTTTAATTTCTTCATTTGCAAACTGCCTATTCATATCCTTTGACAATTTATCATTTGGAGAATGACTTTAATTCTTATAAATTTGACTCAGTTCTCAATATATTGTAGATATGAGCCCTTTATCAGAAACACTAGGTGTAAAACTTGTTTGCACACTTTCTTCAATCATTTTAATCTTGATTACATTGGTTTTTAATTTAATGTTATCGAATTTATCCATTTTACATTTTATAATGTTCTCTATCTTTTTTGTCATAAATTCCTCCCCTCTCCATAGATCTAATAAACTATTCCTTGTCCTCTTATTTGGCTTAGAATCCTGTATTTATTAATACCTTAGTATAGTTGTGATATGTTGATCTGTTGCCTAGTTTCTGCTATATTATTTTCTAACTTTTGACAAATAATGTCAAATACTGAGTTCTTATTCCAGAAGCTGAAGTCTTGGGGTTATCAAAAGTATATCACTATAGTCATTTTCTACTGTTTCTTTTGTACCCAATCTATTTGACTTATAAATCACTCTATTTCTTGCCTCTACCTAACAACTTTGAGGAAAGTTGCTATATCACGTAGTTTTAGATCTGGTACAGCTACATACCCTTCCTTCACATTCTTTCATTAATTTTCTTGATATTCTTGATGTTTTCTTCCTTCATATAAATTTTGTTACTTTTTTTCTAAAACAATTTTTGGCAGTTTGGTATGATATTGAATAATTAATTTGTCATTTCAGTTATATTAACTCTATCTGCTCATGAATAATTCACATTTTCTAGTTACTTAGATCAGATTGTACTTGTTTAAAAAGTGTTTTGCAATTGTTTTCAAATAGTTTCTGGGTTTGTCTTGAAAGGTAGATTCCTGAGTATTTTATGCTGCCTACAAGAAGTTTAAATGGAATTTCTCTTTCTATTTTTTTGCTGCTGTGCTTTATACTATATCGTGATTTTCTTGCATTATTCTCATTTCTCTTCCCAATTTTTCCTCTAACTTACCTACTTGATTTTCAAAATTATTTTTAAGCTCTTCTATGACAGAAGACCAATTCATATTTTTTGGAGGCTTTGGATGTAGGGGCTTTGGTTTTCTTATCTTCTTCTGAGTGTATGTTTTACTCTTCCTTGTCCCCATAGTAACTTTTTTTTCAGGGTTTTTTTTTTTTGTTTCCTCATTTTCCCAGCCAATGACTTGATTTTAGGTCTTTATTAAGTTAGGGTTCTGTTTACAGGGAATAGGGTACATTATCTCAAGCTTTTTTTCTTTGAGATCTACAAGTTTTCAGTTCTTCTAAGGTGATATAATCTAAGAAGAGATATTTACCACTTCCCTGGTCTGTATTCTGATTTGATCATAAACATTCTTTTCTGTCCTGGAACTATGAGAAAGACCCCTCCTCTCCTGTGGCAGCAAGCTCTCCCTAGAGCTGTGACCCAGTACTACAACACAGATTCCAGTATGGGCAAAGCAACAGAGTTCTGACTCAGTGCTAGGAAAGAGAACCATGTAACCTCCTTCAGACCTCCTTACTATCTGTGCCCTGAAAGTTCAGGAAGCAGCTGCTGCCATTGCTGATGCAGTGACTCCTAAGACCTGCTTCTGTTTTGCTGTGGCCAGGGCTGTACAGGTGTGGGACTATGTTCTACTCTCACTAAATATTGCATATTGTCTCTGTTGAATTTGTTCTCTGTGGATCGAGAGGTATGGAAATAGCCACTGTTTCCTGTGATTCATGAACCCCAGACTTGTTTTTGTGCTGTTGGAGGTCAGTCTGCACTGGCATGGCCTGTACTTCATTGCACTCCTCTCTCACCCTGGCTCTAAAGACTGCTCCTGCCAACTTTTGGACTGAGAAATTGTTTTACTCTATCTTTAAATGGATCCTGACACTCCAAAATTTGTTTACAGACATTATTTAAATGTATTTGGAGAGGTTTGGGAGAGAGCTCAGGCAAGTCTCCATTCACCATCTTAGCTCTGCCTCATAACTTTACTAAGTCTATCATGAACGTGAAAGCTTTAGAACTGCATTTAAAGTGAGGTGGTATAATAGATGGAAGCTGGACTAAGAATCTGGACATTATTTAACACAAAGTTATAATTATTGGGTTTTCTCAGTTATCTGGGCAGTGAGGAAGAGTAGTGCATACAGCACTAGGTCTGAAGGAAAACACATCTTCTTACATTAACTCTGGTTTCAGACACTGACTAGCTGTATCTTTTAACCTTGTTTGCCTCAGTATTTTCACCTGTAAGAAAACAGTTCCTTCTGGAGAAGGAAATAATAAACCACTTTAGTAGTTCTGCCAAGAAAATCCCAGATGGGACCACAGAGTTAGATATGACTGAGCCAACCTATCAGCCTCAAATTTCTCATAATAATCATTCATAAATTATTTGCTAAAAAAGAGAGATACTTCCTCCAAATCTGACTTCATTAAGAGCTTTTCCCCAAGGGAAAGCATCCTCTTCAGGTCCTCCAGAATTATCTACTACCGCAACAAATTTTAATAAAGAACTACTTTCCCCCCTTTCTTTTCAGAATGGTTTCTGTTTCTCCTTTCAACAAATAAAAATGTCCACTTGTATGTTAAAGGAAAATATTATTTTAACTGTTAGTACTATAAATGTTTTATCTAAGTGTTGTGGTAGATTGTAGTAGATGCTGAGGATGGAGTCAGAAAGGCTATATGACCCTTGCAAGTTACTTAACCTCTTTTTGCCTCAGTATCTTCTTCTTTAAAATGGGGATATTAGCAGCATCTATCTCACAGGTTTGTTGTAAAGATCAAATGAGATAATATTTGTAAATTTCTTAGCATACTATCTGATACGCATACTATAAAATGTCATTATTATTATTACTAATTATTATTTGTTTAATGTCCAGTTGCCTGTAAACTTCTTAAGGACAGTATTTGCTATTTTTTTTATTCTACTTAATCATTAATTTATTCACTTGTTTATTTTTATTTATTTGTTTGTTCACATTCCTAGTATCAGAGGAAAAAGAAGAGAATACACTTTTATATAGCACCTATCATGAGAGTTGTGCTAAGTGCTTTTATAAATATTATCTTATTCCATCCTGACAACAACCTTGTGGAGTATGTTCTATTGTTAATCCTCATTTTCCAGAAGAGGAATCTGAAGCAGAGGTTATGTGACTTATCCAAGGTCACACAGCTAGTAAGTGCTTGAGGCTGGATTTGAACTTAAATCTTCCTGACTCTATGCTCAGCATAGTGCCTTATACAACAGATAATGGTGAATCACATTAAACAATAAGTGGATGCATTGTCGAAGGAACTAAATTATATCAAAACTGATATTCCACTAGCAAATGATTGAATCATTTCAGTCATGTCGAACTCCTCATTATGCCATTTGGAATTTTCCTGGCAAAGACACTAAAGTTTTATATCATTTGCTTTTCTAGATAATTTTACAGATGAGGAAACTGAGGCAAAAAAGGTTAAATGACTTACCAGGGTAACACAGTTAGTATGTTTTTGAGACCAGATTTAAAGTCATAAAGATAAATCTTCCTGATTCAAAATCCAGTTATCTATCTATTGAGCCACCTAGCTCCCCAAGATAATAAGTAATTGCTGCTAAGGACTGCTCATAGTCCACCTCAGAGAGAAGAAAAGAACTGACTGTTTTATTTATTTTCTTGTCATCAAAGGCAACACAAAACATAATTTCATGGTACATTTGTTTATCTCACTTAATAGTGAAAGCAACAGGCCACTGTGGAGAGAATTAAAGTTTATTTGTCATTGTCTTGCAGAGAATGAAGCAGCAAAATGTTTTAAGGAGATCTTGTCAAGTTTGCTTGAACAAAGGTATCATTTAATTTGATATTCAGTAATTCCCATGTGCTAGTTCCCATGGGGGATGATGGCTAAAATGACATGGAAATATGTAGTTTGGGATCAAGAAACATTAGAGCCTTGTGCATTTCATTCATGAGAATATTTTCTTCTAGACAAGGAAGATATTGAGTCACATTACAAGTTAAAATTAATTTTATTTTAAAGGTCAAGACTTTGCTAAGAATAGCCAATAGGAATCATTTCAGAATCAATTGAATTATTGACTAATAATTGAAAAGATCTGTCAGTGCTAAATTAGAAGATAATGTTGAATGATATAACAGCTACCACCATACTTTGTTATTAATTTTTAAAAATAAATAATATTTATAGAGTACATTGTATTGTTGTTTGTCCTTCATTCTCAAAGACAATCATGACATCAGGGAGGTGATTTCTTGACATGAAAGTAAGTTGGATTTAAGTGAGGGGATGCTCTTCAAAGGCCCCAGATTCATCCAGTTAGGAAGGGTTCAATGGGTTCAATTTTGTCTTTGATATTAAACCCACAGAAGCTATCTGACCATAAGTAAAAATATTTATTGTTTACAAATTGTCCTTAGCAAATTTCTAAGCTATCAATTATGATCAGGCATCAGTCTGCATTAGCAGATGAAATTATCTCATTTGGGTACTTTCTGTACCACAAATAACACTACCTCGATTTTATAAATTTAGATTATTAGAGATTAATAACTAGTCCATGATCACAGCAGTAGTATCATAGGTAGTATTTAAACCCAGTTTTCATTTGCCTTTTCTCTCTAAGGTTCATTCTATTACAATATGCTGCCTCTTAGATGGTTTAATGTTGATTGGAGATTGGGAAATTGGCCATACTATAGGTGTTACCTTAGACTCTCATTCTTTCTTAGAAAAATTGAACATATATAAACTAGTGAAACAACAAAAAATCATAAAGGAACCCTAAAATATCTTAAACAGCAAAGAGCTACATCTCTTTGACAAATAGAGAAGTATAGTTGACAAGGGTAACAACAGTTCAGAATACAAATACATTTGCAAAATATTAGTGGAGACTAATAAAGACTGGTTATAAGAAGTATCACCTCACAAAACAGACAAAAAAAAGTTTGATAAGAAATTAGGTTTCTTATCAAAGGAGACTAAGTCAGGTCATCTTACAATTTGTAGATGAAACTGGAAAGATAAAAACAGAGGCAAAAAGTTACAGATTTTCTTTCATTTCTATAACAAGAAGTAACACAGGCATTTAAAAAAAGATGAAATCAAAAAGAATGATTGAATCTACCTAAATTCAGAAAGAAGCAAAACAATTTAAAAGGCACTCCACTCAACTCTCAAGACATCTCAAACAAGGAAAGATTACAAAAATGGGGTGGGAATCATGAATGATTATAAATAGGTTAATAAGAATATTTCACAAGGTACTGATCCATATGTCTATTTTCTTATGTGTGTAAAAATTTTATGGGGATACTATCGGTAAACATCAAGAAATGAATAGGCATATTTTCTCAGACTACTTTCAAAATCAGTCCATAATTTCCTAGTCATAATTGACTATGAAGTCAAGGGAATAATCATTTAAGTCATTATATGCCTGTCACTGTGCTAAGGTCTGAGAATAAAAATAAAGGCAAATACAATATATTAGTTGTTTGTTGACCCCAAGGGTTATGTGACTTGGAAGAATAAAGGAAAAGCTAAAAAGTTCTTCAGCAAAATGTGTCTCCCACACTGACAAGCATTAAAATTATATTACAGTTAATAATAAAGGAAATCATTTTTACTCCATTGTACTGACCAGTAGTATTAAATGAAACCCACTGGCCAAAGGTGTCTGCCAATGATTCAATGGCTTTCCTCTGTAAAGTTCAAATGGATGAAGGATTATTTATTGAGAGGACAAAGAGGAAACAAAAATTTATTAAGTGCCTACCATTTAAGCACTGTTCTAAGCACTTTGTCACTTGATGTAATTAAGGAAGATTTCCAACTTGTTCCTTTGTGGATAATATCGTGCTAGCTCCATTAAAACCAAAAACCCATAAGGACTTCTTAAAGACCTATGAAATTTTGGGGAAATTTATATGATAGCTTTATTATGTATTTAAAAGAATAAGAAACTATACACAACAGATTTGCAGTTGAATGTGCAATTGTATTTTTTATTTAAATTGTTATAGAAAATTTGAGTTTTTTGATAAATTAATAATTTTTTATTTTTCCCCATTATATGGATATTTTACTTGTTTTACAATTGCATACAATGGTAGTTTCTAACAATCATTTTTGGTAAGGTTTTTGAGTTTAACAGGTTTTTTTTCCCTCTCTCCATGATATGCATAAATCAAAATTGAAGGTATTGTGAGAGAAGAAACAGATAAAAAAGGAGGAAAGAAAACATTAGAGAGTAAAAATTACATAATACATAAGAGAACTTTTAAAAACTGAAGATAAGAAGTTTTGGTCTATGTGTAAACTCCACAGTTCCTTTTCTGAATACAGATGGTATTTGTCACTGATGGGGTGAGCAAGTCTGTCAAGGTTGATCTTCTACCCTTATTGTTTGTTCTTCTGGTTCTGCTTGTCTCATTCAACACCAATTCATGCAAGTTTTTCCAGACTTTTCTGAAATCCCATTCCTCAAGATTTCTTACAGAACAATAGTGTTCCATCACAAACATATACCATAATTTGTTCAGTCATCCGTTAATTGATGGATATCCCTTCAATTTCCAATTCTTTTCTACTACAGAATTGCTAAGAATATTTTTGTACATGTTGGATTTTTACCCTTTTTCATGATCTTTTCAGGATACAGACTCAGTAGTGGTATTATGGGCCAAAGGATATGCAAATTGTATTGCCCTTTGGGCATAATTACAAATTTCTCTCCAGAAAGGTTGAATCAGGTCACAACTCCACCAACAATGTATTAGTGTCCCTAGATTTCCACCTCCCCTCCAACATTGATTATTTCCCTTTCTGGTCATACTGGCCAATCTGAGAAGAGTGAGGTGGAACCACAGAGATGCTTTAATTTGAACTACTCTAATCAATAAAGATTTAAGTAATTATTCAAATGACTATACATAACTTTGGTTTCTTCTTCTGAGAACTGCCTTTGCATATCCACTGATAATTTTCAATTGGAAAATGATTCTATTTTTTTTATTTTTTTTTTTTTTTTGCAAGGCAATGGGGTTAAGTGGCTTGCCCAAGGCAACACAGCTAGGAAATTATTAAGTGTCTGAGGCCAGATTTGAACCCAGGTACTCCTGACTCCAGGGCCAATGTTCTATCTACTGTGCCACCTAGCTGCCCTGGGAAATGATTCTTTTTTAATTTTATAAATTTGGTTTGGTTCTCAATATATTTTAGAAAAGAGCCCTTTGTCAGAAACAGTAGTTGTAAATATGTTTCTAATTTTACTACATTCTTTTTGATCTTGATTATAGTGGTTGTGCTTGTGCAAAAATTTTTGATTTAATGTGATTAAAATTATCCAGGTTATTTTTTATAATATTCTCTGTCTCTTCTTTAGCAATAAATTGCTTCCCTTTCCATAGATCTGATGGGTAAACTATCCCTTGTTCTCCTAATTTGCTTATAGTATTGTCTTTTATGTCTGGGTCCTGCACCCATTTTGACCTTATCTTTGTTTTTTTTTTCTTTTTTGTTATTTTTGTTTTTAGGTTTTTGCAAGGCAAATGGGGTTAAGTGGCTTGCCCAAGGCCACACAGCTAGGTAATTATTAAGTGTCTGGGACCAGATTTGAACCCAGGTACTCCTGACTTCAGTGCCAGTGCTTTATCCACTATGCCACCTAGCTGCCCCATGACCTTATCTTGATATAGGGAGTGAGATGTTCGTCTAATCCTAGTTTCTGCCACACTATCCTCCATTTTTTCAACAGTTTTTATCAAAGAGTGAGTTCTTATCCCAGAAATTGGACTCTTTGGGTTTATCAAATAGTAGATTACTATCATTTACTGTTGTCTCTTTTACACTTAATATATTCCATTGATCCACCACTCTATTTCTTAGCCACTAGCAGACACTTTTTATAACTGATGCTTTATAATATAATTTTAGATTTGGTATGGTCACACTGCCTTCTTTTGTATTTAATTTTCATTAATTCCCTTGATGTTATAGACATTCTGTTCATCCATATGAATTTAGTTGCTATTTTTTTCTTGTTCCCTAAAAGTAGTTCTTGGAAGTTTGATTGGCATAGTACTAAAGAAGTAGTTTAATTAAGGTAGAATTGATTGCTGATGGTTTCAGACAGATACTGCTTATCATTTTAAGGAACAATTCATTTATTCCTACACTCTCTAATGCTTTTAGTAAGAATGGGTGCTATATTTTGCCAAAAGAATTTTCAGAATCTATTGATATAAACATATGATTTCTGTTAGGATGATTATTGACATAGTCAATTATGCTGATAGTTTTCCTAATATTGAACTAGCCTTGATTCCTGGAACAAATTCTACTTCATCATAGTGTAATAACTTGCTGTAATTGCCTTGTTAATATTTTATTGAAAATTGGTGCATCCATATTCATTGGAGAGATTGGTCTATAATATTCTTTCTTTATTTTGATCCTTCCTAATTCAGGTATCAGTATCATACTAGTGTCATAGAAGGAATTAGGCAGAATTCCATCTTCATCTATTTTTGCAAATAGTTTATATAGAACTGGAGCCCTTGAATGTTTGATAGACTTCACTTGTGAATCCATCTGGCCCTGGAGATTTTTTTCTTAAGGAGTTCATGATGATGATGAGGGTTATTTAGATATTTAATTACCTCTTCTTTTAAACTGGGTAATTTATGTTTTTGTAAATATTCATTCATTTCACTTAGATTATCAAATATATTGACATACAACTGGGCAAAATAGTTCTGAATTATTGCTTTCTTTTCTTCAGTATTGGTGGCCTTTTTCATTTTTGATGGTTTTCTTCTTTCTTTGTTAAATCAAATTAGTGAAAGGTTTATTTATTTTATTGTTTTACATAAAACCAACTCTTGATTTTATTGATTCAATATTTTTCTAGCTTTTGATTTTATTTATTTCACCTTTAATTTTCAGAATTCCTAATTTGGGATTTAATTGTTGATTTTAATTTGCTCTGTCTGTAACTTTTTAAATTGTATGTTAAGTTCATTGATTTCCTCTTTCATGCTATTTATATATGTATTTAAAGATATTATGTAACTTCTAATAACCGCTTTGCCTGTACCCCATAAGTTTTGGTATATTGTCTTGTTATTGTCATTGTCTTGGATGAAATCATTCTTTCTATGTTTTGTTGTTTGATCTAGTCATTCTAATTAGATTAGTTTCCATGGCTCTTTATGGCACATGAGTTTTATAGCATCATAGTCTGTAAAGGATACCTTCAATATTTCTGCCTTTCTGCAATTGATGCCCTAGTACATAGTCAATTATTGTGTAAATGCCATGTACTGAAGAAAAAAAAATGTTTATTCCTTTTTAACCCTATTCTATTTACTCCAGAGGTCTACCATATCTAAGTTTTCTAACATTTTATTCACCTCCTTAACTTCTTTCACGTTTATTTTTTGGTTAAATTTATCTAATTCTGAGAGAGGGAAGCTGATGTCTCCCACCAATAGAGTTTTGCTGTCTTTGTCTTCCTGTAACTCATTCAGCTTCTCCTCTAAGACTTTGGAGCTATACTTCTTGGCACCTACATATTTAGTTTTAAAATTACTTCATTGTCAGAGTGGCTAGGTGGCACAGTAGATAGATCAGTAGCACTGGTTCAGGAGTACCTGAGTTGAAATCTGGCCTCAGACACTTAATAATTACCTAGCTGTGTGGCCTTGGGCAAGCTATGTAACCCCACTGCCATGCAAAATAAAAAAACAAACAAATAAATAAATGCTTCATTAGCTATGGTGACTTTTAGGAGGATATAGATGCCTTCCTTATCTCTTTTAATGAAATCTAATTTTGTGGCTGCTTTGTCTGAGATAAGTATTGCTACTCCTACCTTTTTCATTGCATCTGAAGCATAATATATTCTGCCCCAGCCTTTTACCTTTATTCTGTATTCTCTTCTTCAAATGTGTTTCTTGTAAGCAACATATTGTAGGTTAGTGCTTTTTAATTTATTCTCTGTCTACTTCTCTTTTATGGGAGAGTTCATACCATTCACATTCAAAGTTATAATTACTATCTCTTTGTTTTCATCCATCCTATCTTCCCTCTGTATTTTCCCCTTTTTTACACATTATCTCTATTCCTCAATATTTTGCTTTTGAATATAGCCTAAATATAACTTCTGAATATAACCTGAATATAACTTCTGAATATAACTGAATATAACCCCCTTCTTTTCAACTCCCTCCTTTCTCTTTCCCTTTACCCTTTCTTACTTCCCTTCCTCATATCAATTCCTCCTTTCTTCTCTCCCCCCCTTTCCCCTCTTAATATTTGAAAGGTAAGATACTTTTCTTAACTCAACTGAGTTTGTGTGTGTGTTAGTCCTTCTTTGAGTCAAATCTGATGAGAATAAGACTCAAGCAGTTCTTATCTCCTCCCCTCTTCCCTTCTATTGAAACACATCCATTGTACCTCTTTATGTGATGTAATTTAACCCATTCAATCTCCCCCTTCCATCCATCTTTTTTACTGCCTCCCTTTTTAATAAGAAAATATTTTTAAATCATTCCAACAAGTCATGTACATGTCATGAATATCCATTCCTTCTGGCTCTTCCCTCTTATAGAGTTATAATTCTCAAAAATTAAGAGAAGTTTCCTCCCAGGTAGGAATATAACCAATTTAATCTTATTAAATAACAATTTTTTTTCTTTTCCCATTTACTTTTTCACATATTTCTTGAGTCTCTTGTTTGAATATCAAATTTTCTGTATTGAAAGTCTCCTATTTCATCAAATGTCCATCCAGCTTTTCCCCTGAACGAGAAGGTTCAGTTTTATTGGATAGTGAATTCTTGGTCACAATTGAAGAAATATCATATTCCAGTCCCTTAGATCCCTTTAATGTTAATGCAGCCAGGTCCAGTGTAATTTTGACTGCAGCTCTTTGGTATTTGAATTGTTTCTTTCTGGCCACTTGCAGGATATTCTTCTTGATCTGACAGCTCTGTATTTTGACTACAGTATTCCTTGGTGCTTTAATTTTGGGATCCCTTTTGGTAGGGTATTGATGTATTCTTTCAACTACTATTTTGTCCTCTGGTTCCAGGATACCAGGGCAATTCTTCACTATATCCTGAAGAACGGATTCAGTTTTTTTTTTTCACTAAAGTTTTCAAGTAGTCCTATGATTCTTAAATTGTCTCTCTTGGATCCATTTTCCAGGTCAGTTGTTTCACCAATGAGGAATTTTACATTTTCTTCTTTTTTTTCATTCTTTTGATTTTGTTTAATAGATATTTGTTGATGGAAATTAGTTTCCACAGATTCCAATCTTTTATTTTTAGAGAAGAGTTTTCTTCATTTACCTTTTGCATCTCCTTTTCCAGTTGGTCAATTCATTTTTGAAGAAGTTGTTGTCTTTTTCCATTTGTCCAATTGTGTTTTTGAGACAATTATTTCCTTTTGTACTTGTCCAATTGTATTTTCAAAGGATTTATTTTCTTGTTATAAGATGTTAATTTTCTCTTTTTTTTCCCCCCTAATTTCCATAGTTCACTTTTTTTTATTAGCTTCTTTTGGGCAGGCAGTACACTTGGGAATAATATTGCACCAGGTGTAAAAAGTCAGACTTCTACAGTGGGGACATTTTGTGTTCAAAATCCAAAATAAATATTTCAAGTCCAACATTTCCATGGCTACAGATATTTGGTTGCTTGATTTATATGCATAGAAAGAAAGGTCGTCCTAGCTAGTAAAAGCAGGACTTCACAAGAACTTCAAACCAGGTTGAGCAGGGCTTCCTTTCATAACCCAGCACAACATGTTTAGTGGCCTGGAAACTAGGTCCCTCATCAAATATGGAGTTTCTCAAAGGTATCATCGGAAGTACCCTGCTAATTCTTCAAATTTCCACTGTTTTTAGCCTTGTAGTTGCATTAGGAACCATTTAAACAGTAATAATTTTAGCACTGTAATAGAAAAAGTTCTGTTAACAGGTAGATTATAGACCATAATGATTTTTAGAATTCATTTTATTAAAAAAAGGTATCTTGAGAATTTGAACAGGCACATGCATACTCAATGTGAATGAGACAAGGTGTGTGTGGGGGGGAATAAGAGAGTTTGGATAAGCACAAATTTCTTTTTCAGTCCTCATATCCCTTAAATAAATACAGATTTTTCCTAAGCTCATAGAGGAGGGTTTTTTTAACCTTTCGTCTGTGAGCCAGTGTTCACCAGTTTCTCCTGTGGTCCTGGTCAGTCATCTGTCTTGCAGGCCAGGCAATGGAAAGTCCAATTGTGCTCCACAGTGTTTTCGTTGGCGCGCTGGCTCATGTGGTGCACACAGGTGTTGCGGATGGTGAAGCCTTGCTTGGTGATGTACTCCATGAGGTGGACCCGGAGGGAGACTTCTTGGTGGTAATCGCAGGGACCAAAAGTGAAGGACACTTGGCAGTCTCTGGTGTCCATCATGTGCTTGTTCCACTTGGTGAAGTAGTTGGAGATGCCCTCCAGCAGAGGGTGGACCTTGGTGGTGATGGTCAACTGTGTGATAATCACTGCCACCGGGTTGGAGTACTTGGAGAGCTTCCACGTGCTGGACAGCTCGATGACTTCCTCCAAAGTATCCATGGGATACAGGGGCTTGGGGTCACTGAGACACTGAATCAAGGGCTCAATCTGGTAGAAGTCCGCTTCTTTCCGAAGCAAATCAAACTCCTTAAAGTCCAGAGGCAAGGTCAGTTCTGAAGTCCTTAACAAGTTGAGGATATATCAGAAAAGGGGTTCATCCCGATCTATGAAGTAGTTGCCCTGAGAGTCTCTGGCCGTGGGGAAGTCTCCCCCAAACATGGCTCCCAGCATGGAGTGGGGTACTTCGTGAGCGTGGTGAGGGAGGTCGTATACAAATGGCCCCCTACATTTAATGTGACTGGATCAGTCATTATATAGGCCCAGTCTCTATCCATCTGCTCTGATGTGTGGTCTCTGTGCTTCCAAGTTTCGCTGAGGGTTCAGTAATACTATCACCACGCAGCTGGGCTGGGCCGGGGAGGGAGGCGGGCCGGGGCCGGGGCCGGGGCCGGGCCGGGGCCGGGGCCGGGCCGGGCCGGGCCGGGGACACACCGCCGCCACTGTTGCTCTTGCCGCTGCAGCCGAACCAGAAGCGCGCCAGCGCCAGAGGCTGTGCCCCACCCCCCCATGTTAATTTTCTCTTACAAGTCCTTGCCCAATTTTTCCATTTGATTTTTCTACTCCTTTTTGACTTCTTCTAAGAAATCTTTTTTGGGGTGGAGACCAATTCATATTCTCCTCTGAAACTCTACCCTTTTCTATACTAGTATCCTTTTCTCAAAGCTATCATGCAATGGATCCTGCTTTGCTCAGACCTTTATTTTTGGGCCTTTCCCTGGAGTCTTGTGTTGGGGGAGGGGCTGTTTTGGTGTTAAGATCCCTAGAGGCCTTGCTCACTGGAGTTGAGAATACCAGGGGGCTTAAGCAGTGGGCCATCCAGTAAGGAAGGCCAGAAGCACTTTCTGGATTATCTGTGTTGTTGGTGTCAGTGATCCACTCCCTAAACCTAGGGCCTGATCTGGACTGTCCTTGCACAGTCTAGGTTGGGTCTAGATTCAGGCTGGAAAAGTTAAAGGCTTTCTTTGGGTAATCAGTTTAATCAGTGGTAGGGAAGATCTGCCACCCACACCCAGGGCTTGGGGCAAGGTGAGGACATCTGGATTGTTTCTGTCCTGGAGAAAGTCAGGCCTTATCACAGGAACAGGAGAGATTGGGGGTTGGGGGCGGGCAGGAGTCAGTAAGCACAGGGATCCTTGTGCTGAAAATACCAGGGCTCATGGTCCAGAACTTCCAGACAGTCAAATAGATGTCTGGGCCATCCTGCTCCTGCCTGCTACACACATGGCTGTTTTCAGGTTACTACCCCAGCCTCATCCTGCCACCCCTGTGCTGAGTCTTTGCTCTCTGTCCCTTGTACGTACACACACACACACACAGACACACACACACATACACACACACACTGTGACAGATCTTTCTGGGAGATGTCCCCCATGATTCTTCTATGCATTCTATGGATCTAAAATCTGTTTAGAGGCTTGATATATGTTAGTTCTGAGGGAAAGCCAAAAGAGTTTAAAACAGTGACTGATTTCTCTCTGCCATCTTGGTCAGAAGTCTATAAATAAATATTTTTTAAACAGATCTATAATTGGGGGCAGCTAGGTTGCAGACTGGATAGTGCACTGGCCCTGGAGTCAGGAGGACCTGAGTTCAAATCCAGTCTCAGACACTTAATAATTACCTAGCTGTGTGACCTTGGGCAAGTCACTTAACCCCAGTGCCTTACAAAAACCAAAAAAAAAAAAAAATATCTATAGTCTCTCAAAAGATACTGACCTTGCAATTCACAGAGGAAAAATAATGAAAAAATAAAAATGATATAAATTGTGGGCAAGCACTGAAGATGGACAGTGAGATGGTCATACAGTTGAACAGAAGGTGAAGATTCAATTGCATTTTGAAAATGGCATGACTTTTTAAATGACTGTAAGATGTCCCCTTTTACCAAAGACTTTCTTTTAAAAATCAGCTTCTTCCTAGGGATGCTGCATATCAGGGACCAACCAACCCTATCTCAAAAGATTTCAAATTACAGAGAATCCAGAAGGCAAAATGGATGTACACAGTGGTTGTAAGTAAATTGAGGTTTATTGACAGATGAGCAGAGAAATGGAAGAAGAAAGAAGAAGACAAAGAAGGAATACGAAGCAGGAAGAAGAAGAAAGAGAAGAAGAAGAAGGAGGAGGAGGAAAGAAAGAGGTGGAAAGAAAGAGAAAGAAGGAAAGAAAGAAAGAAAGAAAGAAAGAAAGAAAGAAAGAAAGAAAGAAAGGAAGAAAGAAAGAAAGAAAGATAACTACAAGAAAAGGAAGTGGACTTATCATGCTATGAGAGACCAACCAACCCTATCTCAAAAGATTTCAAATTACAGAGAATCCAGAAGGCAAAATGGATGTACACAGTGGTTGTAAGTAAATTGAGGTTTATTGACAGATGAGCAGAGAAATGGAAGAAGAAAGAAGAAGACAAAGAAGGAATACGAAGCAGGAAGAAGAAGAAAGAGAAGAAGAAGAAGGAGGAGGAGGAAAGAAAGAGGTGGAAAGAAAGAAAGAAAGAAAGAAAGAAAAGAAAGAAAGAAAGAAAGAAAGAAAGAAAGAAAGAAAGAAAGAAAGAAAGAAAGAAAGAAAGGAAGAAAGAAAGAAAGAAAGATAACTACAAGAAAAGGAAGTGGACTTATCATGCTATGAGAGTAAAGCAGAACAGATGGTTAGACCAAGTTTAACAATTCACATCCCCTTGGCTCCAAAGATGCTAAATGACTCTAAATTATTCTTTTCTCTTCAGTGATCTCTGGGTGTAAACAATGATAGTTTTCTTCTAAGACAAATCAATAAGCATTTATTACCAATTATAAATACCTACTGTGTGTCACTTTGCTAATTATGGTGGGTTATCATGGGGTGGGAAGGGTAGATATGAAAAGGAAAGGAACATAATCTTTGCTCCCAAGGACTACACATTTTTTTTATGTTTTTGCAAGGCAAATGGGGTTAAGTGGCTTGCCTAAGGGCACACAGCTAGGTAATTAATATTAAGTGTCTGAAACTGGATTTGAACCCGGGTACTCCTGACTCCAAGGCAGGTGCTTTATCCACTACAACACCTAGCCGCCCCAGGACTGCACATTCTTATGGAGTTCACAAGCATGAAAATGATTATGTATAAACAAGATACAAACAGGTTTAATTGAAGACAATCTCAGAACAAAGGGACCACCATAAAGAATTTTTTTCCAAATGCTTCTTTCAGAAAATGTTATTTTCCTTGAGATTTCCCCTAAAGGAAGTGGTAAGGGATCAAACTTAGTTAATTTCCAACACACCCACTCAATAAATTTTAAGACCTTGCTATGACCTCCAGATGCAAATACAAACTTTTCTATTTGGCATTCAAAGTCTTCCATAACCTTGATTCCTTCTAACTTTTTGGTATTCTTACATCTTACTCCGCTACATGTCATCTTCAATCCAGTGATACCAGACTACTGGCTATTCAATTGCATCTCTCAGCTGGGGCAATTTTCTTCCAGCTACCTCTATACTTGGAACACTTTACCCCATCAACTCTAGCTACTGAGTTCCCTGGCTTTCTTTAAGTTCTAAATGAAATTCTACAGGAAGTCATCATCAACTCCTCTTAATTCTAATGCCTTCCCTTGATTTGATATTTCTAATTTATCTTATTTACTTGTTTGTATAGTGTCTTTCTCATCAGACTGTAAGAGGTCACAGAGTAGCTTTTGCCTTTTTAAGGATCTCTAGTGCTTATCATAATGCTAGAACAAAGTAGGTTCTTTTTATTCTTTTTTTTAAGGTTTTTGCAAGACAATGGGGTTAAGTGGCTTGCCCAAGGCCACACGGCTAGGTAATTACTAAGTGTCTGAGGCCAGATTTGAACTCTGGTACTCCTGACTCCAGGGCCAGTCCTCTATTCACTGGGACACCTAGCCACCCACAAAGTAGGTTCTTCATAAATGTTTCCTGATTGATTGATTGTTTTAGTTCCTTGTGTCCTTTATCCCTATGTATTAATCACACTGATGGATCTCTTATCATAAGCATATTTCTGGATTTCACATCAGACTTGTCTTCTATTTTGAAAACCTTAATAACAGAAGTTGAATGAGTGGGTCACCCACAAAAGTGAGACTTAGTGGCCTGACATGGTCAACTACCCCTGCTAGGCCAAGGACAATCATAAGTTAATCACTGATTTTTGACTATTTCAAATGACGCATTCTCCTGATTTATGAGAATATTAGTCCACTTCTGAATGCAGATAAACATCATGGAACTTGACTTTCTCTGAATATCTTTGTGATTGATTTCCCAACATAACAACCTGAGGTTAATGACCATATTTCTCAAATTAACTAAATATCTAAGTAGAGTATTTTTCTATAGGCATTACAAAATATATCTAAACAACAGAGGAATATCTTTCCAGCATATTGGGCCTATTTTTATTAATTAAATTAAAAAGGTTTTGTACAAACAAAACCAATGCAACCAAGACTAGAAGGAACACAGAAAGCTAGAATATTATTTTTTTTTAATAATCACAGTTTCTGATAAAGGTCTCATTTCTAAAATACATAGAAATTTGAGCCTAATTTGTAAGAAAACAAATCATTCCCCAGTTATTAAATGGTCAAATGATATGAAGAGGCAGCTTTCAGATGAAGAAATTAAAACTAGCTTTAGTCATATGAAAAAATGCAAATTAAAACAACTCTGAAGGAATTTCCAGCCAAGATGATGGAGAGAAGACTGGCACTGAGCTAAGGTCTCCTGGTTCCCCCTCAGGAATAATATGAAAGAAAACTCTTAACAGAAACTCACCCCAATGAGAAGGAAATTAAAGTAATAAGTTAAAATTATTTTGTCCAATTCTATGACAATAAGTTTGATAATATAAATGAAATGGATGAATATTTCCAAAAATATAAGTTGTCCAGAGTAAATGAAAAGGAAATTAAATACATCAATAACACTATCTCAGAAAAACAAATACAACAAGTCATTATTGAACTCCATAAAAAAAAGGCTCCAGGGCCAGACTGATTCACAAGTGAATTATATCAAACATTTTAGGAATAACTGATTCCAATTCTATAAAAACTCTTTGGAAAAATAGGTGAAGACAGAACTCTGTCTAACTCTTACTATGACATCAATATGGTGCTGACATCTAAACCAGGAAGTTAAAACAGAGAAACAAAATTACAGACCCATCTCCCTGATGAATATAGATGCAAAAATCATAAATACAATCTTAGCAAAATGACTATAACAAATTATCACTAGGATAATACATTATGATCAAGTAGGAGTTATCCCAGGAATGTAGGGATGGTTCAATATTAGGAAAACTGTCAGTATAATTAATTATATCATTAACAAACCTATCAGAAATCATATGATTACATCAACAGATGCTGAAAAAGCTTTTGACAAAATACAGCACCAATTCCTACTAAAAACACTAGTGAGTTTAGGAATAAATGGATTGTTCCTTAGAATAATAAGCAATATCTATTTGAAACTATTAAGAAGCATTATAAGCAATGGGGATAGACTAGAGGCATTCCCAATAAGATCAGGGATGAAACAAGGATGCCCATTATCAGCACTACTATTCAGTATCATACATTAGCTTCAGCAATGAGAGAAGAAAAAGAAATTGAAGGAATTAGGATTGGGAAGGAAGAGACAAAACTCTCACTCTTTACAGATGACAGGATGGTATACCTAGAGAATCCCAAAAAATCATCTAAAAACTACTAGAAATAATTAGTAACTTTAGCAAATTTGCAGGACATAAAATAAACTTTTTTCATATATTTCATAAATTTCTATATATGATTATATGTTTCTATATATGACTAGAAAGATGCAAAAGAAAGAACTAGAAAGTGAAATCCCATTCTAAGTAACTTCAGACAATATAAAATACCTGGAAGTCTACCTGCCAAGACAGACTCAGAAACATTTTGAAAACAATTACAAAACACATCTCACAAAAATAAAATCAGATTTAAATAACTGGGCAAATATCAACTGTTCATGGCTGAGTTAATATAATAAAAATGACAATTCTACCAAAATTAAACTAATTGTTTAGTGCCCTACCAATCAAAATTCCAATAAATTACTTAAATGAGTTAGAAAAAATCATAAGTAAATTCATATGGAGAAATAAAAAGTTGAGAATCTCCAGGGATCTGATTTTAAAAAGTACAAAAGAAGGTGGTTTAGCCTTACCAGATTTAACATTATATTAAAAATCATCAATCATCAAAACTCTCTGGTATTGGCTAAGAAATAGAGTGGTGGATCAACATAATAGAATAGGTGCAATAGCAGGAATTGGTTATAGTAATTGATTGATAAACCCAAGGAGTGCAGCTATTGGGATAAAAACTTTCCCTTTGATTAAAAACTGTTGGGAAAATTGGCAGAAACTTGGATTAGACCAACACTTCAAACCCTATAACAAGATAAGATCAAAATGGATATAGGATTTAGACATAAAAAAAATATTATAATCAAAGTAAGAGATCAAAGAATAGTTTACCTGTCAGATCTATGGAAAGGGAAGCAGTTTATGACCAAGGAAGAAATAGAGAACATCATTAAAAATAAGCTAGGCAATTTTGACTACATTAAATTAAAAAAAAATTGTACAGACAAAAGCACAGTAACCAATATAAAAAGAATTGTAGTAAATTGGGAAACAATTTTTCCAACTAGAATTTCTGACAAAGGACTCATTTCTAAAAAATTCAGAGAACTGAGTCAAATTTTTAAAAAGACAAGTAATTCCCCAATTGACAAATGGTCAAAGAATATTCAAAAGCAATTTACAAATGAGGAAATCAAAGCAATCCATAGTTGTAAGAAAAATTGCTCTAAGTCACTACTTATTAAAGAAATGCAAATTAAAGCATTTCTGAGGTATCACATGATGCCTCTCAGACTGGCCAATATGACCAGGAAGGAATGAAGGAAATCTGGGACACTAATACATTGTTGGTGGAGCTGTGAACTTATCCAATCTTTCTGGAAAATCAATTTGGAATTATGCCTAAAGGGCAACAAAAATGTGCATACCGTTTGATCCAGCAGTACCACTACTGGGTCTATACCCTGAAGAGATTATGAAAAAGGGTAAAAATATCACTTGTATAAAAACATTCATAGCAGCCGTGTTTATGGTGGCAAAGAATCGCAAATTAAATGAATGTCCTTCAAATGGGGAATAACTTAATGATGGTATATGTATGTGATGTAACACTATTGTTCTATTGGAAACCAGGAGTGATAGGAATTCACGGAAGCCTGGAAGGATTTGCATGAACTCATGTTCTGTGAGATGAGCAGAACTAGAATAACATTGTACACCCTAACAGCAACATGGGGGTGATGTTCAACCTTAATAGATTTTTCATTCCATCAGTGCAACAATCATGCACAATTTGGGAGTATCTGTGATGGAGAATACCATCTGTATCCAGAGAAAGAATTGTGGCATTTGAACAAAGACAAAAGACTATTACCTTTAATTTTAAAAAAAGTTATCTTATTATGTAATTTTGCTATTTCTTATACTTTATGTTTCTTCCTTAAGGATATGATTTCTCTCTCATCACATTCAACTTAGTTCAATGCAATTTGAAAAAAATATAGCTAAAGTAGAAAAATGATTTTGATGATATAAGTTATTTTGTCTATTATAAATACCAAAATTAATTATAAGGACCCATGAAGAAATATTTTATCTGCATTGAAAGAACTGATAAAAAAGGTTTCTATAGGATAATTTTACATATTTGTACTTATTTGTGACTAATGGTAGCCATCTCTAGGATGAGATTGGAGAAAGAAAGAAAAAAATAAATTTACAATATAATTTTATTGTATATTTTAAAGGAATAACAAATTATGCATAGTAGTTTTGCAGTCTTATGTACAATCATCTTTTTTTATATTGTCATGGAAATACTTATTCTATTCCATAAATTGAAAATTAAATACATTTAAAAAAAACAAGAGAAAAAAATCCAACAAAACACCTTGAAATTTACTCTTAAACTGAGCCTGACTAGGTGGTACCATACCTAGAGTCCTGGGATTTGAGTCAAGTATGTGTTTAAATCTTACTGTAAACACTTTTTAAAGCACAGTATGAGCTGCACAAGTATTTCACCTCTCTGTGCCTCATTTCCTCCATGGTAATATAAGTTGAGTTGTACTTGATTTACTTCTAAAGATTATGAAGTGTATTTATAATGGGAATTCATCAACCCTAATTTGTGAATCAGCCCCTTTAAAAATACCTCCTTACCTGTAAAGACCTGCATGCATTAATGCTGAGCAGGGTGAGCAGAAACAGAACATTATACAGCCTAACAGACACATGGGGGTAATGATCAACTTAATGGACTTGCTCATTCCATAATCAGGGACAGTTTTAGGATATCTGTGACAGAGAAAACCATCTTTATCAAGAGAAAAAATTGTGGAGTTTAAACAAAGACCAAAGATAATTACCTTCAATATTTTTTTAAGAAGTTGGCTTATGTACTACATAATTTTGATCTCTAATATTTTGTCTTTTCATCAAGGATATGTTTTTTCTCTCAACACTTTTAATTTCTATCAGTGTATAACATGAAAACAATGTAAATACTATCAGATTGCCTTCTGTGGGAAGGAGAAGAGAGGGGAGGAGGGAAGAGAGAAAAAAGTCTAAAATTCAAATCCTTACCAAAAAATGATATGTAGAAACTATATTGTATATAATTAGAAGACAAATAAAATTTTTATGTAATAAAAAATTAAAAATTAAAAAATAAAAGTAACTTCTTAGAACTATAGTATGTTAGAATTAGAAAGATCATTGAGAGTAGTTAACCTAAATCCTTCATTTAGGAGGAAGAAACTGAGTCCTAGAAAGGAAAAAAAATAATTGTTAAAGATCACATAGTTTGAGTCAAGATTATATCTCAAGATTCCTAAAAAAGTACTCTTTATAACTCCAAAGCAACCTTCTTTCCTAGGAAATAACCACAACTTAAACTTAGTCTCTCCATAAACAACTCAGCAGTGCCTAAAACAGAGAAGTCCTTTTGAACCTCAGGAGAAGCACTGAAACCATTTTGATATTCAATCAAAAAAGGAAATCCATCATCCATTCACAGTATACTTATGGCTTCATCCTAGTCACTGAGTACTTTCAAATGAATTGAATTTATTGTTAGAACAAATAAATAGTGACATAAGGAGGTATGTCCATTAAATGCTAAACATGAAGGATATTCTAAATTTGCTCTCTCCCACTCCAACTTAGTTTTATTAAGCTACTATATATATTTACAGGTAAAACAGCAAGAGAGACAAACAGGCAGGCAGAGAGGCAGAGGCCAGTATGAAGACTTCAGCCTATCTTCCAATGGTGATTAAAAATAAAATTGGAAATCTATTTGTATCAGTTCCATTTCTAAGGGAAATTTACTAGAAATAATAAGAACAGCTAACATTTACACAGAATGTATCATAAATATTGGTTCGAGTTTAAGCTTTCATAGTTTAAAATTGTTGAAGCACCCTTTAAAGCACTTTACATTTTACAAAGTTTTACAAAATGCTTTATGCATATTATCTGATCTGAGCTTCAGAGAAACTCTATTCATTATTATATCACCATTTTACAGATAACAAAATTGAGCCTGAGAGCCTATAAGAGCCTAGCAACCTTAGGTTCACAGAGCAAAAAGTGCCTGTTAGAATTCTAAATAAATAAAGCCTTTCTCATTCTAATTGCAAAGATGTATCTACTATGTACCTTGCTACCTATGTGAGTTCATACAAGACAAAATTGTCTTGGGGTTATGCTAGCTTTTTTTCTTTTAATTTTATAGACTGAGGAAAGCTAGGGTAGTAGACTATAAGTTTCTTGAGAGTCAATCTAAATTGTTATTCATCTTTTTATGTGCCTCAGTTTCCTGCACAAAGTTCTATGCATTATAATGCTCAGAAAATGATAAATATGAATCTGTTGAATAAAAGTTTATTTTTCTACAAGACTCCCGACATCCTAATATTATGACTTGACCTTGTTCCATTTAAAAGTTTTGCAGACTCTGTGAATTCTTCATGATGAAAGACCACTTTTTATATCAAACACAAGTCTGTGGTGTGAACTTTTTAGGAGAGGCGAGGAGACTCTATTATCACCACTAACAAAACTAAGTCCTGAATAAATTTGCTCTAAAATGAACTCTTTCCTGGAAAAAATAATAAATTTCATTTTCTATCCTGATAGAAGAGGGTTGAGTTTTTGCTTTTTTTTTTTTTGTTTCTTTTTTGGTTTTTTTTAAAGCACCCAATTAGAATTAACTGGTATCAGTGAGTATATTTCCAAATTAGCAGTTTAATTCAAATAATCTCTTTGATCCCTAAAACCTCATGCCTTCTGAATGTCTATTTCAATCAATTGTGGACATTGAGAACCTCAAACAAATAAAAGCATTATTTATTTAAACTCAATCAGAAGTATTAAGTTCCTCACTTATGCAAGAACTGTGATAGGTTCTGGGAATACAAAGAAAAAAAACAAAAAAACTAGTACTTACTGGAAAAGTACTTCTATTCTACTGGAAAGAGAATCACATATAAATATGATTTGATGGATGACTTTTTTATTTCACCTTAAAGTAATCAAGGTAAAGAGATATTAAAATCCTCAAATCTGTGATTCCATCATTGTGGGTACACTTCAAAATAGTTCCCAACCTATCAGTTCTTGTCCTTGTTTTCATCATTTCAAAAGTTTCTTTAAGGTGATCCAGTCAACATTCTAGAAGTTTTGCTGGAATGTATAGCACCTGTATTTTTCCTTGAAAACTGTTAAAAAAAGTGTAGCTCCTATACAATTATATACATGTGTATATATATATATATATACACACATATATATATGTATATATATATATATATATATATATATATATATTCAACATAGGGTAATACATTCACACAATGAGGTCTGTCTTTTTCATTCCCAACTACTTTGCTCAATAGTGGTCCAACTCTCAGCCACATCAATCATTTTACAATTTATTTAGACAATATATCCAACCCCAAACAACAGAACTTCTACTGGTCTCCATATTCCCAGGCCACTAAAACTGAAAAACTTACCTAGACACTAAGATTCATAAATTATATCTTCTCATAATTCACTGAGGGTAATTAATACTTAAAACTAGGATCTGTAATCTCAAATGTATAGTGCAATCTGAAGTAAACTACTAAACCTAATAGAGAAGTGTTAGAAACATAATGATAAGTCTATCTTATATTCAATTCTCTACATTCTTTATAGCTATAATGAAATACAATTCTATACATTGCCTTGTGGAGTAAATAATATTTTCATATGTTAATAGGTGTGTCTTGACAAACTATTTTCAACATTTCAAATTGAATTCTCCATTTTGTCCAGACAATAAAATACACTCCCATTTTCTAAAAAAAAATTCTGGAGAGAGAAGTCCAAAAATAGATCTTAAAGGAACAACCACAAAATGAATGTCAGAAAGTTGAGAGAAGGATAAGGATGGAACCTGTGATTCCATTCCTTTTTGATGGAATTACCTATTTGAATGTAGGTCAGCACCTGTTCATAGATAGTTGCTCAGAACATTGAGTGATAAACTGACTTATCCAACATAATATACATTCATAATGTGAATGTAGCTTGATTGCACTTCTTCTGTTCTGATTGGAAGCTGTTTATTTACCATAAAGGTTAAAAGAACAAAGGAGCCAGGAGGAAAAATGAAAGAAATTAGATAGGAAGAAGTAAGAAAGGAAGGAGAATCAAGATCATGTGATACTTTCAGAATCAAGGGAGGGGGAGAATTAGTGAGTGCTTCATCTAGAGGAGGTCTTCAAACAGAACTTGGGTGAACAGATAGCTGAGATAATGTACATATTGATCTTAGTAATCAAACATTTCATCTTTTTGAGATTTTATGAAATAATATTTCACTGAATTCCAATGAGGAATGCTGCTATAATGAAGTCAGAGAAGCAGGGAAGATGGAATTCTTATGTTATATTGGTAGGGCCAGAGGAGAGCAGCATGTGTGACGTGGGATAGACTCCAGACTAGTAAAAGAATAATGTTCACTCTGGACTTGGTCCAGGTGACTTCTGGAATATGAACCAAAGTAACAAATTGGAAGCCACTCAAGTACTCTAGGTAGAATTATTTTCTGTATTCTTTGGAATATATGAGGTCAAGATGGAGCAGATATTGTAGGTGGGTACCAAGATACTCTCAGTTTGAAAGAAAGGAACCCTAGATTCAAGAGTCAGGGACACAGCTGTGTTATTCATCAGCTGCCTGATAATAGGCCAGTCATTTTCAGCCTCAATGGACCTTGGTTTGTGCATTTGCAAATTGGAATAATAATTGAAGTACTTACCTTACAAGATTATCATAAATTTTTTTACCTTTAAAAGTTAAAGCAAAATGAGAGTTGTTTCAGCAAGAGTACATAAAGTTTTATTTGGTAACTTTTTAAAAATATTTTCAAGATTATTACATAAAAGATGGAGATTGTTTTACAGAGTTCAAAGAAGGAAAATATTCCAGTTTTACTTGTTTCTAGTATGCCAATTCAATAACCATAAAATGAGAAGTTGTCCAAAATTGAAACAGACTGCCTCATAGATAAATGAGTCTTTTTGAATTTGATTATCCACTAAAGAATATTAAAAAAAAAAACATTAGGACACTTAATGCCAACTTGAGATGAATACTTTTTTAATCCTCTGTCCACTGGGAAATTATTACTTTTTTTCTGTACCCAGAGTTGGTCCTCATTTCTTGAATTTCTTGTACTACCTCTTCCTCTTCCATCTCCTCCACTTCCTCCACCTCCTCTTCCTCCTCCTCCAACTCACTATACTAATATCAGTGCTTAGTGTGGACAACCAATCACCTTTAGTCCACAGGAATCCTTTATTCCTGAGTTCCCGAGTTCAAGAGTTCCATCATTCTCAATCTTCCCAGTCGTAAGGGTTAAAAGTATGGATCATTATCTTGGCTATTTCTCTTTCTTATTCACATTATGAAAATTGTGTTTATTTCACTTACTGTTAGTCAAAGTTAATTAAAAACTTGTGTTGCTGATATCCTTCTTTCAAAGTATATTAACATATTAATTAATTTTTTAAAAAAACCTCTAAAAGTAGATCTCCATATTTGAACAAGTGAGTTTGGGACCATTTGCAATAAGTCATGACTTTCTGCCAAGAAAAAATGGTTCCTATGACTTCTGAGCCACAATATAATCATAACCTGATAATATTGCATCACAAAGAAGATGAATTATCAGCATCCTTTCAGTCACAGATAGAATAAAAAATATAGCAACTGTGAGACAAGGGAAATTGTCAACTTCTCACCCCTGAGGGAACAAACAAAGGAAGTGCTCCTGACATTCTTCTCTATGTGATACTGCTTTGCATCTATTCTGGGAAAGTAAGATTGTAACAGACCTTTCTCAGGTGTTAGGTGATAGCATTTTTTAAAAAAATTAATATATAACCTGTAAAAATTATACGTATCTAGATTGCCCCAGACAAATGAGCTTTCTGTAATGAGAGTGGTATCCAATCATAACCTTACCCTTGGTTAAAATTTGAGCAACACCCACTGTTATTATGAAGCTTGACTACAAAGTCAGTTTCCATTTAAATTTGAACTTATTCATAAATTATACTGAGACAGTCTAGATAATTAATATCATATACAAATATATGGTTTGAAGCCTAGGGTAAGTCAGCCAGTTTGATGTTGGCTTTTGCTACAAATCCAATCCAATTCATGTGATCTAAACATAACAAACAGTTAAAACAATCTAGCTTTGTAAAGAAAAATAAAACCTTGACTCCTGACCTTACTAAAACCCTGTTCTGTTTGCATGACTTCCAAATTCTTCAATTATTGGTCATATATTACGTAGTGTTACCTCAAATACTAATAATAACAACATATTCCTAAATTCAAAAAAATGAAAGACTGGGGTTCTTGTGGGGGGATTGGGAGATTTTTGCAAAGTAATGGGTTAAGAGATTTGCCCAAGTTCACACAGCTAAGTAAGTATTAAGTGCCTGAGGTTACATTTGAACTCAAGACCTCCAGATAGTGCTCTAATCAATGTGCCACCGAATTGCCCCTAAAAGACTGTTTTCAACCTTTTGGCTTGTTATAAAAATTATTATTCTATAAAATGATTCAATAGATATTCCATACAAGATATAATAAATAAAAAAAATTATAAGATATAAAGGTAATAGAATTAAAGGAGATAATAGTTTCTTGCCTTAGTTTCATTTAAGTGTATAGATTTTGGACAATTGGGATGCCACTTGATTACCCTCATCATTGACTTCCAACCTAAAAGATAAAAGTTTCTGTCCTATCAGAAAGGGGCAAAAGTCAAGTCAAAAACAGAGAATGGCTGAGGAATAAGCCCCAAATATATGTGTGTATAGATATATATATATATATATGTATATATATATAGTACTTATATGAAAAAGAATAATAAAAACTATGCTTAAGAGAAAAAATCATTTCTTATACATATGACTTTTCTCATTTGACTACATACCTTTGGTTCTTCCCTTGCCCTCCAACAAACAGAATTTGGAGACTAAAATTTACTTCAGTATAAGAAAATGGATGAACATTGGTTTAACATGGACCTGACCCTAAACTCATATAAAAAGTATTTTTAAAGACATATAATTGCCTTTGCTAAACATATTACTGACTTATGACCAAGTTTTCTGTTGTTTTTCTTTTTTTCTTTTTTGCTTCCCACATAAAGTGACTTTTGGAGTTCAATCACCCTCTGTTTGATAATGTATTGTTCTCAATCAGTGAATGGTTCAATATCAGCATTGAGACATACCTACTGCTGTGTTCAGAGTTCAGAAATAAACTAAAAGTACTTTGAAATATTCACCAGATTTTTATGTCAGTTCTTGATTTCCCTCTTAATAGCAGTTCCAATGAAAACCATTTACATCTCAGTTTGCAAATTTGTAAAAGGCGAACAATACAAACTGCTTCCTTAAAGCTTTCCTAGAACAATGTTTGCTAGTCATGACTTTCTTGATTTTCAACAGCTTTACAAAGTGCTTCAAAGAGTGTTCTGGGTCTAGAATGAAACTGAAGTCAGATATCATTCAAATACCCCCAGATAGTTCCTTGAAGCTATTTACACCAGGTTGTATCTCCACAAGCTGAGTCAAGCAAACACTTCCAACTTCTACTACTGATATAGAGAATTATGAATATGGGAAATTTATAATTAGAAACAAAATTTTTGTTAGCTTTTATACTGTTAAATTTTGTAAAAGTGTAAAATATCTGCTCCTGGGATGGATTCCTATTGTTCCATTGTTAAATGTAAAATTTGTACCTATCTTCTCATTCCCAACCTCTCTGCTTCCAACCTTTTATCTGGTTCTGGTCACATTAATGGGAGACTGATTTCCCCCTTTGTCTTCTGTATCCAGAGAATGAGCAAAACTAGAAAAACCTGACCTACACTACCCTGGCGGTCGCTGCCCTCCCTGTTCTCCATAGTACTCTCTCTCTCTCTCTCTCTCTCTCTCTCTCTCTCTCTCTCTCTCTCTCTCTCTCTCTCTCTATATATATATATATATATATATATATATATATATATATATATATATCTGTATCCCCAAACAACCTTCAACTAGTTTTTTTATTATTCACTTCTGTCCTCAAAGTGACTCCTGCTTTTCTAAAAGGACAAATGTTTTTGACTTGTATACTTTATAAACCTTCTATAATAAATCCCAAGTAGTTTAAAATCCCAGGGATTATGTGAACTCTCACTTTTCACTAATTCTAAATCTTCATTTGGAGACCCCGAATCTCCCACAACACTACCCCAATGTGTTTTGACTTGAACCTCTACTGGAAAAAAGTGAGTCAATGCATTGTCTGGCACTACTAGCAAATGAACCAAATTGGCTGGTTTTCAATGACAGTTGATAAAGGAACACTTTCCTTTTTAATTCAATTTACTTCAGTAATGGTTGAATATGAACTCAAGACTATCCTTTATGTATAGTTTTCCCATAATAGAAACTTAAATCCTTTCTGGTGACTCTTCATCCTGAAAGACTATCTTGTATCATTTACTTCTCATTAGAGTCAATAGAATAGAATAGAAGGAGCTAATTTTTTTCTTCTTTTTTTCTTCTTTTTTTTTTGAAGGAGAGAAGGCCTTGCTTTGTGTACCTACGCTACCATAATACCTAGGGTGGAATAGATGGTTAATAAATGCCTTTCTTTTAAGATTTTGGAAGGCAAATGGGGTTAAGTGACTTGCCCAAGACCATACAGCTAGGCAATTATTAAGTGTCTGAGGCCAGATTTGAACTCAGGTACTCCTGACTCCAGGGCCGGTGTTCTAACCACTGTACCACCTAGCTGCCCCAAAAAATGCCTTTTTAAATTTTTTAAGGAAAGAAAAAAATTTGAAAAACATTTTTAAAAAATTGAAACATTTCCAAGTTTCTTTGTTTTTCTATTTTCCACTGATTATTTCTCCTAATCCTTTCTACTTTTCTCAAAGTTTTTGTACTTGTTCAATGACCCCTGCTAGTCAGTAATCTCCATGAAATTAGGGGTTATGTTTAATATAGCATCAATTTCATAAAAATCAGTAACAGGAGTTAGGTGGTAATTTTATGGGTATAATTAGAAATGTGCAGATATGATCTGGGCATTCATGCACAACTTTCCTAGCAGAGCAGAGGCAAACAATCAAAAGAAAAGCATTTTTAATTTTAAATGAAAACATTAAGTAGTTTTTTAAAAAAATTTGATTACTAATTCACATGTAAATATGTGAAAAAATAAATAGCAATGTTTATTCTAGTTTCTGAGAACATATATAGAGACAAAATAAGAATAACCACTGCTCTTGAGGAGTTGACATTACTATGGAAGAAGCCAAATAAGTATAGGCAAGCAATACCAAAAAAGTCTTTACATTAATAAATTCAAGATACTTATTTTTTATTATATGACCAGTACTGTGCTGATTAATGAGGATGCAAATACAAAAGTGAAACTACCCCTGTTCTTAAGGTTGTTACATTTTTTATTTGATTCATTTATTTATCTTGAATTTTACAATTTTTCCCCAATCTCATTTCCCTTTCCCCCACCCCCTAAAGAAGGCAGGCTGTTAGTCTTTATATTGTTCACATGGTATACATTGATCAAAGTTGAATGTGATGAGAGAGAAATCAAATCCTTAAGGAAAAAAAGTATAAGTGATAGCAAAATGACATTGTAAGAAAACATTTTTTTTAAAAAAAATTAAAGATAATAGTCTTTGGTCTTTTTTCAAATTCCACAATTCTTTCTCTGGATACAGATGGTATTCTCCATCGTGGATACCCCAAAATTGTGTCTGATTTATGCACTGATGAAATGAACAAGTCCTTTAAGGTTGATCATCAACCCTATGTTGCTGTTACGATGTACAATGTTCTTTTGTTTCTGCTCATCTCCCTCAGCATCAGTTCATGCAAATACTTCTAAGCTTCCTTGAATTTCCATACCTCCTGTTTTCTAATTGAATAATAGTGATCCATGATGTACTCATACCACAATTTGTTCAGCCATTCCCCAATTGATGGACATTCACTCAATTTCCAATTCTTTGCCACCACAAACAGGGCTGCTATGAATATTTTTATAAAAGAGCTGTTTTTATCCTTTTTCATGATATCTTCAGGGTATAGACTCAGTAGTGGTATTGCTAGATCAAAGGGTATGCACATTTTTATTGCCTTTTGGGTATAATTTCAAATTGATCTTCAGAAAAGTTGGATGAGTTCACAGTTCCACCAACAATATATTAGTGTCCCAGATTTCCCACATCCATTCCAGCATTAATCATTGTCCTTTAGGTGTGAAGTCGCATTTCTCTAATAAGTAGTGATTTAGAACAATTTTTCATAAGACTATGGATCATTTTGACTTCCTCTTCTTTAAATTGCCTTTGCATATCCTTTGACCATTTGTCAATTGGGTATGGACTTGTTTTTCTAAAAATTTGACTCAGTTCAACATATATTTTAGAAATGAGTCCTTTGTCAGAAATATTAGCTATAAAAATTATTTCCCCAATTTACTACATTTCTTTTAATCTTGGTTAGTGGGTTTTTTTGTCTGTGCAAAAGATTTTTAAATAAATGTAATTAAAATTGTATATTTTGTTTTTAATGATGTTCTCCATCTCTTACTTGGTCATAAACTGCTTCCCTTTCCATAGATCTGACAGGTTAAACATTCCTTGATCTCCTAGTTTGCTTATAATATTGTTTTTTATGTCTAAATCATATATCCATTTTGATTTAATATTGGTATAGGGTGTGAGGTGCTGGTCTAATCCAAATTTCTGCTGTACTAACTTTCAATTTTCCCAGCAGTTTTTATCAAAGAGAGAGTTTTTAATTCACAAAGCTGGAATCCTTGGGTTTATCAAGCAGCAGATTACTATAAATTTTTCCTGCTATTGCACCTAGTCTATTCCACTGATCCACCACTCTGTATTTCTTAGCAAACACAAGACAGTTTTGATGATTCATGCTTTATAATATAATTTTAGATCAGGTAAGGCTAAGCCACCTTCTTTTGCACTTTTTAAAATCAAATACCTGTAGATTCTCGACTTTTTATTTCTCCATATGAATTTACTTGCCATTTTTTCCAATTCATTAAAGTAACTTATTGGAAATTGATTTGTAGGGCACTAAATAATAATTGATAAATTGATAAAATTGTCATTTTTATTATATTAGCTCAGCCTGAGGAGTAGATATTTGCCCAGTTATTTAAATTTGATTTTATTTGTGTGAGAAGTGTTTTGTTACTATTTTCAAAAAAGTTTCTGAGGACCTTGGTAAGTAGACTACCAGGTATTTTATATTGTCTGAGGTTACTTTGAATGAGATTTCTCTATCTAGCTCCTTCTGTTGTATCATGCTAGTCATGTATAGAAATGTTGAGCATTTATGAACATTTATTTTATATCCCATGACTTTGCTAAACTTGCTAATTATTTCTAGCAGTCTTTTTAGATGATTTTTTGAGATTCTCTAGGTATACCATCATGTCATATGCAAAGAGTGAGAATTTTGTCTCTTCCCTCCCAATTCTTAATCCTTCTATTGCTTATTCTTCTCTTATTGCAGAAGCTAACATTTCTAATACGATATTAAAAAGTAGTGGTGATAATGGGCATCCTTGTTTCACCTCTGAACTTATTGGGAATGTCTCTAGCCTATCCTCCTTGCATATAATGCTTTTTGATGGTTTCAGATAGATACTCCTTATTATTCTAAGGAACAATTCATTTATTCCTATGCTCTCTAGTGTATTTAGTAGGAATGGTTGTTGTATTTTGTCTAAAGCTTTTTCAACATCTACTGTGATAAACCTATGATTTCTGTTTCGTTTGTTATTTATATAGTCAATTATACTAACAGTTTTCCTAATATTGAATCAATATTCATTCCTGGGATAAATCTTACTTAACCATAGTGTATTATCCCAATATCTTGCAGTAATTTCTTTGCTAGGATTTTAAGATATTTGTATCTATATTCAATAGGGAGATAGGTCTATAATTTTCTTTCTCTGTTTTGCCTCTTTCTGGTTTAGTTATCAACACCACATTGGTGTCATAGAAAGAGTTAGGCAGAGTTCAGTCCTCATCTATTTTTCCAAACAAGTTAGATAAAATGGGAACCAATTGTTCCTTAAATGTTTGATAGAATTCACTTATGTATCCATCTGGCTCTGGAGATTTTTTCTTAGGAAGTACAATAATGGCTTTTGAATTTCTTTTTTTCTGAGATAGGGATATTTAGCTATATAATTTCCTCTCCATTTAACCTGGGCTAGTTATATTTTTATAAATATTCATCCATTTCACTTGAATTATCAAACTTATTGCATACAGTTGGAAAAAATAATTCTGATTTGTTACTTTATTTTCCTCCTCATTAATGGTAAGTTCACCTTTTTTATTTTTGCTATTAATAATTTGGTTTTCTTCTTTCTTTTTTTAATCAGATTAACCAGAAGTTTATCAATTTAATGTGTTTTTTCATAAAATCAACTCTTGGTTTTCTTTATTAGTTCAATAGTTTCATTGCTTTCAATTTTATTACTTCCTCCTTTAATTTTTAGAATTTCTAATTTGATATTTAATTGGGGTTTTTTTAGGTTTTTGCAAGGCAATAGGGTTAAGTGTCTTGCCCAAGGCCACACAGCCATGTAATTATTAAGTGTCTGAGACCAGATTTGAACTCAGATACTACTGACTCCAGGGCCAGTGCTCTATCCATTGCACCACCTAGCCGCCCCATAATTGGGGGTTTTTAATTGGTTCTTTCTCCAATTATTTTTTATTTGCATGTTTAGTTAATATATTTCCCCTTTCTCTAATATATTCATGTAAGCATTTAAATATATGATATATCACCTGATAGTTGCCTTAGGTGTTGGTATGTTCTTTCATTACTGTCATTATCTAGGATGAAATCATTAATTCTTTCCATAGCTTGTTGTTTGATCCACTCATTCTTTAAAATGAGGTTATTTAGATTCCAGTTCATTTGAGATCTATTTCTCCCTGGCCCATTAGTGCATGTGATGTTTATTACATTTTGATATGAGAAAGAAGTAGTCAGTATTTCTGTTTTTCTGCATTTGATTATTATGTTTTTATACTCTCATACATGGTCAATTTTTGTTAAGTGCCATGTACTACAGAAAATAAAGTATATTCTTTTCTATTGCCATTCAATTACCTCCATAGGTCTATCATGTATAGGTTTTCTAACAACCCATTGTCCTCCTTAAATTTTTTCTTGTTTATTTTATGATTAGATTTATCTAAATTTGACAATAGGTGATTGAGGTCTCCCACCAGAAGATTTTGCTGTCTTTGCCTTCCTGGAGCTCATTCAGCTTCTCCTTTAAGAATTTGGATGCTATACCACTTGTTGCATATATATTTAGTATTGACATTGCTTCATTGTCTGTGATACCTTTTAGGAGGATATAGTTTTCTTCTTTATGTCTTTTAACAAGATCTATCTTTGTAGCTGCTTTGTCTGAGATGAGGTTTGCTACCCCTGCTTTGTTTCACTTCAGCTGAAGTAAAATATATTTTGTTCCAACCTTTTGCCTTCACTCTATATGTATATCACAGCTTCAAATGATTTTCTTGTAAGTAGCATATTGTAGGATTCTAGTTTGTAATCCACTCTGCTATTTGCCTACTTTTTATGGGAGCACTCATTCCAATTATGTTCAAAGTTTTAATAACTAACTCTTCATTGCCCTCTATGCTATCTTCCCTTTGTTTATATTTTCCCCTTTTTTCAATTTATCCATATTCCTTAGTTTTTTATTTCTGAATATCCCCACCTTCATTATATTTGTCCTCTTTTATCCAACCCTGTCCCTTTCTTTCCCTTTTCTTTTTGCCCATTCTTCCTTCTGTTAGTTCCTCTTCACCCACCTCTTCCATTCCACTATTTATACTTGAAAGTTAAGATAAGATTCTTAACTTAACTGAATGTATGTATGTAACTTTAAACCAAATCTGAGGAAAGTAAGGTTCAGTTGATTCTTCCCTCCTCCCTTCTTCCCCTCTATTGCAATAGGTCCTTTGTACCTCTTAATGTAATGAGATTTACACCACTTAGTCTCTTCAATCCTCCCATTTTTTTCCTGTACCATTTTAATAAGTTTTTTTAAAATCATTTTATTTGAATCACAGAAAAGTCATGAGCGTCACACACTTCTGGTTAAGAATATTCTCTCTAATAGAGTTAAAATTCTTGAGTTATGAAAGTCTTTCTCCCAGGTAGGGATATAGCCAGTTTCATCTTATTAGATAGCAGGGATTTTTTTCTTTTCTAGTAGTTTCATGTGTCTCTTGAGTCTCCTGTTTGAAGTCCAAATTTTATATTAAGCTCTGGCCATTTCAACAGGAAAATTTGGAAGTGTTATATTTCCATCTTTTCCCTCAAACAGAATGCTCAGGTTTGCCAGATAATGGATTCTTGGCTGTAATCCAAACTCTCTTGCTTTTAAAAATATCAAATTCCAGATCCTTCAACCCCTTAATGTTGATGGAGACTGGTCTGGAATTTGGCCACAATATTCCTTGGTGTTTTCATTTTGGGATCACTTTCCAAAGGGGGATCAATGTATTCTTTCAATAACTATTTTGTCCTCTGGTTGCATGATGTCAGCACAATTTTCCATCATTAAATTCAGTAATATTAAGTCCAGGCTTTTTTTGTTTTCTTGACTTCAATATTTTCAGGAAATCCAGTGATTCTTAAGTTGTCTCTTTTGGATCTATTCTTGAGGTCACTCGTTTTGCAGATTAGGTATTTTATATTTTCTTACGTTTTGTTGATATTTTAATTTTGTTTAACAGATCCTTGTTGTATCATAATGTTATTAGTTTCCACAGGATTCATTCTTTTTTAAGAGAATAATTTTCTTCATTTATGTTTTGCCATTCCTTTGCCAATTGGTCAATTCTATTTTTGAAGGAATTTCCCATTTGACCAGTTGAGGTTTTGAGATAATTATTTTCTTTTTTGTGTTTATTTAATTGTATTTTCCAAAAATTTCTTTTCTTGTTGCAAGGTGTTCATTTTCTCTCCCAAATTTTCCAATTGATTTTTAAACTCCTTCTTGACTTCTTCAAGGACATGTTTCTGTACTGGAGACCAAATCCTATTCTTCTCAGAGGTTCTCAATCTCTTTGAGTTAGGGTCTTTAACTTGTAGACAGTTTTCTATGCCCCCCCTCTTTCAGCTGACCTTTCATTTCCCTAATATTTTGTGTTAGGGGAGGTGCTGGTTTGCAGGTGTTTGGTGTTGAGATTCCTAGAAGCTATTGTTCACTGAGTTTAGTAACTCCAAGTGGACCAACCAGTAGGGGGTGCTGGAGGCTTTGCTCATTGGCTTTAATAATTCCAATTTTACTGGCCAGTAAGGCCAAATTTCTGGAGTTTCTGTAACCTTGATTTGAGGCCTTTTTCCTTGGCTTGGAGGGTTGAATGGTGCTGTGGAATACTTTTATCCCTGAACAATATGAGCTGTGCCCTGGGGCAAGGTCATTAATCTCCCCATTCAGATGAGAGAGTTCTGCTGCCCAAGCCTGAGGATGGGATTGGGGATTGAGGGGGACTGTTACTGTGTTTGTTCTGGGAAGATGGTTCAGTTGAAATGAAGGTATGGAGTCTGAGGTCCCCCAGACCAGATGAGCCCAATGGATCCATGTCCAGCTGCACTCTGCAACTCGCCCTCCAGCTCTGCTGGAGCTCCCCAGACCATCAGTCCCACAGCCAAAGCCACCATACACTAGTTCGTTCTTGGACTGAGGTTCCCACAGTTAATAACTCCATGGCTGATCCTGGGTTAGCCTGCTCTCTGCCCTGGCTAACCCACAATCCTGGAAGGCAGATATTCTTCTCCTAGATTCTTTTTCTAGGTTTTGTTGATCACATTTCTGTTAAAAGTTTTGTTTCATATTATATATAAGGTAAGGTCAGGAGATCTTAGAAAATGCCTGTCTTCTCTCTGCCATCTTGGCTGGAAGTCCAGGGTGTTACATTTTAATAGGGGAGGCAATGCATATTGGCAAGCAGTTCTCAGAGAAATGAATCGAAAGTCACAATGAAAACAGGTAGAACAATGGTGCAATTATTCTCTTGCTATCTGTCTAATTGCTGTCTCTCAACCTCCTTTGCTGAATCTTGATGTCACATGGACTAATTATAGATGTCATCCAAGGCACTGCCCTGAGTCCATTTCTTGCTTTTCTTCATACTTTTTGTTATTTAACAGTTTCCATGAATTCAATGAGTATCTTCAAGCAGTTAAATTCAAATCTAGTTGTATATTCCTAATCTCCTGAGTTCCAGTCTTATATCAACATAGCTTATTAGACTTTTTGAACTGATAACCTTTAGGAGTCTGAAACTCAACATGAACAAAGCATAATATGTTATCATTCTCCCCAAAATCATCTTCCTTATTACTATCAACTTTTCCTTTTCCATCAATTTACCTTTGTGAGATGGATTTTCTGCATACATTTAAAGCAGAACAACATAGCACAATGATGGAAGTAAGAATTAAATACAAATATACAGTTGTCTTCTAATAAACCAGACATTAAAGAAACCTGCAAATTTATAAAGATAGATAAAAATGTTCCAAACAGAAACTTCTTCCTTTACTTTTCTCAATACATTCCCTTCTAGTAGTCACAAAACTACCATTCTAATGTGAGTTCTTATTGCCTAATGTCTGGATTATTGTTATATCCTTCTGACTGATCTCCCAACAGTAAAATTAAGTTCAAAGTCAAAAATAGGCTAGAAAAATGAACAAATCAAACACATTAGGGAGTGGGGAGTGGAAATAACAAGGAGATATTGAAAAGACAAGCACACACACAAACACATGCATTGTCTATTTTCTACGCTTGGAGAATTGTAATCTATTTGGATTATTGCCTCCAAATTGGATAATGTTTCTCCAAAAGCCATCTGGTGTGGGTATACCAGCTAGTGAGAACAGCAGGTCAATCAAATATTTTATAAGACCCAATGAAAGATGATGGAGACCCAAAGGAAAAATGATAAAAAAGGTCCATTTCTACAATAAGTTGATATTTTAAAATATTCAATGCATTTAAAAAGTATAATAATAATAATAACAACAACAATAAATTTTGGGAGAAAGATACTTGAAGACATTAAAAAGAGACTTTGGATAAGAGGTGGCATCTGAGTTGAATAGAACTCTGAGAAGACAAGGATTCTAGAGGTAGAGTTGAGGAGACTGTCCCTTCTAAGCAAAGAGAATGGATGGGTATGCAAATGCATGGAGAAGGAATTTTGCTAGAACATGTGAAGACTTAAATATCAGATGGAGTTTGTATTTTATCTTAGAGTTATGTTTTTATCTATTTCACTTTTTCTCCTAAGGTACATATACTTTATTCCTCATAATGAAATCAGAGGATTCATTTTCAACTGTAATCAACAAGATTGTTCTCATCCGAGTGATCTTGGTTTGTGGGGTTTTTTTCTTGAAGACACACAATGACAAAGATGACTTCCCTTTGAAATAGAATGACTAAATTCAATATGTAATAGAGTATTGTGCATTTTCAGTTGACCAAGATTTCTTTAAGTGGAAAATAATCAAATGTATTTCTTTATATACTTACACAGATAGACATTGTGTGATAGTCATAGAACGTTAACTTCTTGAAGTCAGAGGCTGTTTCATTTTTGTCTTTGTATCCTCATATGATTGGTACTTAATAAATCATTTATTAATCATAAAGAATAGTGATACAGGTATCTGGAAGTTTGAATTACAATTCTGAGTGCATCACTGACACCTTGGATAAAGGAATCATTTAAACTCTCAGGGCCTTAACTTCTTTTTGTGTCTTCAGACCTTTCGTTCAAGAAGGGACCTTGAAATCCTTCCATGGGCTCTTGAAGGTCAAAAACCTATCTTCATAATAATACTAAAATGTTACTTACTTTCTAAAATATTCTTCCCCTCTCCATCAAATTATCTTTGTGAGCTGGATTTTCTTTTTTTTAAATTAATTTTATTAAAGATATTATTTGAGTTTTACAATTCCCCCCCCCCAATCTTACTTCCCTCCCCCCACCCCCACACCCCACGGAAAGCAATCTGTCAGTCTTACTTTGTTTCCATGTTGTACCTTGATAAAAGTTGGGTGGGACGAGAGAAAAATCATATCCTTAAAGAAGAGAAGTCTAAGAGGTAACAAGATCAGACAAAAAGATATCTGTTTTTTCCCTAAATTAAAGAGAATAGTCCTTGCACTTTGTTCAAACTTCACAGCTCCTTATCTGGATACAGATGGCACTCTCCTTTGCAGACAGCCCAAAATTGTTCCCAATTGTTGCACTGATAGAATGAGCAAGTCCTTCAAGGTTGAAGATCACTCCCATGTTGCTGTTAGGGTGTACAGTGTTTTTCTGGTTCTGCTCATCTTACTCAGCATCAGTTCATGCAAATCCCTCCAGTCTTCCCTGAAATAACATCCCTCCTGGTTTCTAATAGAACAATATTGTTCCATGACAGACATATACCACAGTTTATTAAGTCATTCCTCAATTGAAGGAAATTTACTTGATTTCCAATTCTTTGCCACCACAAACAGGGCTGCTATAAATATTTTTGTACAAGTGATGTTTTTACCCTTTTTCATCATCTCTTCAGGGTATAGACCCAGTAGTGGAATTGCTGGGTAAAAGGGTATGCACATTTTTGTTGCCCTTTGGGCATAGTTCCAAATAGCTCTCCAGAAGGGTTGGATGAGTTCACAGCTCCAGCAACAGTGTAATAGTGTCCCAGATTTCCCACAACCCTTCCAACAATGATCATTATCCTTCCTGGTCATATTGGCTAATCTGTGAGGTGTGAAGTGGTACCTCAGAGAAGCTTTAATTTGAATTTCTCTAATAATTAATGATTTAGAACATTTTTTCATATGGCTATGGATTGCTTTGATTTCCTCATATGTAAATTGGCTTTGCATATCCTTTGACCATTTGTCAATTGGGGAATGGCTTTTTGTTTTAAAAATATGACTCATTTCTCTGTATATTTTAGAAATGAGTCCTTTGTAAGAATCATTAGATATAAAGATTGTTTCCCAATTTGCTACATTTCTTTTGATTTTGGTTACATTGGTTTTATCTGTGCAAAAGCTTTTTAAATTTAATGTAATTGAAATCATCTAATTGGTTTTTGATGATGTTCTCCAACTCTTCCTTAGTCATAAACTGCTCCCCTTTCCATAGATCTGACAGGTAAACTAGTCCTTGTTCTTCTAATTTGCTTTTAGTATTTTTTTTTTATGTCTAAGTCCTGTAACCATTTGGATCTTATCTTGGTAAACGGTGAGGTGTTGGTCTAATATAAGTTTCTTCCATACTAACTTCCAATTATCCCAGCAATTTTTATCAAAGAGGGAGTTTTTATCCCAATGGCCAGACTCTTTGGGTTTATCAAACAGCAGATTACTATAATCATCTCCTGCTTTTACACCTAGTCTATTCCACTGGTCCACCACTCTATTTCTTAGCCAATACCAAACGGTTTTGATGATTGATGCTTTATGATATAATTTTAGATCAGGTAAGGCTAAGCCACCTTCTTTTGCACTTTTTTTCATTAAGCTCCTGGCAATTCTTGACTTTTGATTTCTCCATATGAATTTACTTAAAATTTTTTCTAACTCATTAAAGTAATTTTTTGGAATTTTGACTGCTGGGCACTAAACAGACAGTTTATTTTTGGTAGAATTGTCATATTTTTTATATTAGCTCTACTTATCCATAAGTAGTTGATATTTTCCCAGTTGTTTAAATCTGATTTAATTTGTGTGAGAAGTGTTTTATAATTGTTTTCAAACAGATTCTGAATCTGTCCTGGCAAATAGACTCCCAAGTATTTTATATTGTCTGAGGTTACTTTGAATGGGATTTCTCTTTCTAGCTATTCCTGCTGTATCTTGGAAGACATATATAGAAAAGTTGAGAATTTATGAGGGTTTATTTTATAACCTGTAACTTTGCTAAAATTGCTAATTGTTTCCAGTAGTTTTTGGATGATTTCTTGGGATTCTCTAGGTAGACCATCATGTCATCTGCAAAGAGTGAGAGTTTTTGAGCTGACTCAAGCCCCTGCTGTCTAGCCCCACAGTCGATCCAGCAGGCCCACTCTCCGGCCCTCAGACACCTGGTTCCAATTCAGCTGCTAATCTCGCTGATTGGGGCTTATCCTTCATCTGAGCCCAGACTCAATGCCCGAATTCAGCCAAAGCTGTTGCCGGAGACAAATCCTGAGATAGATGTTCTTTCTCCTGGCTTTTCTTTCTGGGTTTTGTGGGTCAGATTTCTTTTAAGATGTTTGTTTCATGTGATAGATGGGGAAGAGATCAGGAGACTTTAGAACTCTGCCTGTCTTCTCTCCGCCATCTTGGCCAGAAGTCTGTGAGCTGGATTTTCTACATATAGTTCAAGCAAATCAACGTATCATAAAAGACAGAAGGAAGAATTATATATAAAAATATGGTTGTCTTCTATTAAGTCAGACACTGAAAAGATCTGTAAATGTATAAAGATAAAGATATAGATATATAAAATGTCAATTATCACTTCTTTGAATAAAATAGTTAATTTTATAAAATTTGTTATGCCAGCATATGTATTTACTATAGTTATTTTAAATGAACTGGTACATAAATTTTTTATATAATCTATCAGTTTTATTTTCTAGTATGGTAAATATAGTTATAATCTACTTAAACAAACACACTTTTGGAGTTCTAAATAATTTTTAAGAGTATAAAGGAATCCTGAGATGAAAAGATTTGAGAATTGCTGGAAAATGTGATCTGTCCAAACTCTCTTTAATAGAATGATAGCTTTAGCACTGGATTGAAACTTAGAGACCATCTTGTCCAAGCTGCTCATTTTATAAAAGAGAAAATTGAGGTCCAGATCTAAAAGAATTTGTCTTGAAACTTAGTTCTCTCAATTCCAAGCCACTGTACCCACTGTGACATAAAATGAACTTAATCTTTAGGGCATAAGTGTTTTGTTAGGTAAATAAACTGAGGTCAAAAAGAAAAATTAATCTATGTATGTTTGAAGGTAATTTAGGAAAAGCAGAACATTCAACAGTCCCCTTCAGGGTCCCCACCTCTCCCTTTCATACATTGCAATTCAACTGATTTTAAAGTTTAAGTGTAGTTTTTACTCCTTGAATAGGGAAACATTAGGGAAACAATCTCCAGGCCATTTATTATCCCTCTTTACTCAACAGCCAGTGTTGAATAAAGCCCCTGAAACAATTGAAAAGGCAGCTATTTAGTTTTTGATTTGGGCAAATTGTTCAACTTTTACACCCTGGCTTGCTAAAAGGAAAGGACTCATCAACAGAATAACTGGCACACCGGCATTGGGTTGCTTTTTATTGAAACATGAGAGATGTGGGAACTTGAGCACATTTAAAATTCTGGCTTTAAATTTTTATTACTTATGATGACAGCCCTTTAAATATCAAGGCATAAATCAGTTGTCAGTGCTATGGAGACACCTGCTGGACTAAACTGACTAGATTTCCAGGTCTCCTTTCCTCAAGATATAAGATTCTCTTAATACTAATGTAATTATGAGCTTGTCAAATTCACATTTCTCTGCCCCAAATACATGTATCTTTCACAGAGAGATCACACCAGACTTGGAAATGACATCATTACTGAAAAAGGTGAGAGTACTGAAAAGAACTAAAATATTAGAATGAAGTTACCATGAATTTTTATGAGAAAATGACAAGATAATATGCAGTAGTTAACACAGAGGTTTCAGTGGCACTAATCTGATAAGCTGGGTGCCCTTCCTTTTTTCTGATTATATTTTCTAAAATTGTTCTACCCTCATTTTCTGAGGATCAGAATAGCATCTAAATCACAACATAATTGTAACACTTGTTGAATTTGTTATATGTATATATACATATATTATGAAATATATATATGTACTGAATGGGAGAGAGAGAGAGAGAGAGAGAGAGAGAGAGAGAGAGAGAGAGAGAGAGAGAGAGAGACTATGGTCCCATTTAGGGTTTTCTTGGCAAAGGTAATGGGGTGGTTTGCTATTCTCAGTTCATTTTTTGCAGATGAGGAACTGAGGCAAAGTGTACTAAATGACTTGCTCATGGTCTCACAGAAAATAGATCTGCATTGAGGAATATGAGTCTTTTTGACTCTAGATCTGTGATTCAATCCACTGTAAATATCTATCAGATGGATAGATAGAAAAATAGAGATAGACAGACAGATAGCAGATATAATCATAATTTAGGATACAGATTCAGATACTTACCTAAACTGTCCACTATCTGTGTAATCTAAAAATTGTTATACAATTGCACATCTGATTCTGTTAGGGACATTTCTCATGGAAAATTTCCCTACAGCAATAAAAACACATCTGTTATGAATAAATAAATAAATCAATGCTACTATCTCTAGCTGTCTCTCTCTCTCTCTACGTATATTATATGTGTGCATATATGTATAGATGCATTTTTCCAAAACTACATATATATATATATATATTTCCTATACTACTAATATTTATGTATGTATGCATGTATATACTATATATAACTAAAACGGTGTGTATTTTATTTCCTTGCAGTTAGAATTGTATCAAGAATAGTATATTCAAATTGATTCAAGTTTCTGATAGTGATGAAAACATTTTTTCTTTTGACAATTCCTGTCTGTAAATCAAATGTTTGCCTCCTTTATGTGCCCATTTTCCAATCTTTGTTGAGTCAAAATGCCTTTATGTTCATGATGCTTCAGGTAGTGTGGATATAAAGAAAAGTAAAAATAAAACCCCCATCTCAAGAAATTTGTATTCTAATGAAAGAGGCAACATATAAACAACAGGACAGATACATACAAGATATATACAGAAAATGTGAAAGACAATTTGAGAGAAAGGCTTTAGCAATTGGGGGCATGATGGGCCTCCTATTAAAGGGAGAAGTCGAGCTGTATTTTAAGTCAGGGAAACCAAGTGGAAGGAAAAGAATAGACTATTTCAGCAGTAGGGGCAAGCAGTGCAAAGGAATAATAGGGTGTCTTCTTTATCCCCAGAACTTGGCACAATGTCTGACACACAGTAGGCACTTAATAAATGTGAACTGAATTGAACTGAAATGGAATGAATGGGATTGAAGTATGTACCGGAAGCTGCATATGGACTAGTGCTAAAAGAAAAATAGCCCTGTGATTGTCACAGGACAGTATATTCTATTTACCTGTATAGTGATGGACAGTGGAGGTATCCTTGAATTCTTGGAGGAAAACTTCTTCATGCCATATAAATTGGAAAAGTTCAGTCAATTTTTGGAGAAGAAATTGACCCCCCCACCTTGTAGATTTCAACTGGAATAGAATCATCACCAGGTGCTTTGCCATTTGAAAGAAGCCCAATGGCATTCAAAACTTCTTCTTCAGCTTGTGAGTGATTGACCTTGGTAAATGGTCAATGTCTTCTGCATTGATTGATGATGGTCAGTTAAAAACATTATGGAAGTGTTCAGCCCATCTCTCTAGGATTATGTCACTCATTAATCAGTTCATCAGTATTGTACACCAATTTCATGACAGTGTACATGCCTGGGTTCTGGATAGTGGACAATGCTCTCAAGATTTCCCAATTACCAATGGAGTGAAAAAAGGATGTGTCCTTGCTTCCATGCTTTTTAGCATGATGTTTTCAGCCATGTTATCAAATTCCTTCAATGATGATGAACATGGCCTCAAGGTCAGCCACTGCATTGATGGCAAATTCTTTAACTTGAAAAGGCTACAAACCAAGACCAAAGTGGAGGGAATGTTGGTGCATTATTTTCTATTTGCAATTGATTATGGACTCAATGCAGCCTCTGAAGCTGAGACACAAAAAAGTATGGATTGATTATCTGCTGCTAGTACTGATTTTTGTCTAACAAGGAACACCAAGAAAACATAGATGGTCCATCAATCAACACCACACCATCCATATGTGGAAGCATTGATCATAGCAAATGGAGAAGTTTTGAGTACTGTGAACAAGTTCATTTACCTTGGTAGTGTCCTTTCCAAGGAGGTACACATTGATAATGTGGTTGACATTTGCATTGCCAGGGAGCTCAGTATTTGGGAGACTGAGAGAAAATGTGAGAGAGAAGAGGTAGTGGACTGACACCAAACTGAAGGTCTAGAGAGCCATTGTGCTGACCTCATTGCTATATGCCTGTGAAACCTGGAGAGTCGACCAGTGTATGTCAGGAAACTGAATCACTTCTATTTAAATTGTCTTGGGAAGATTCTGAAGGTTACATGGCAGGAGCAGATACCAGATACTGAGGACCTTTCTTAAGCTAAACTTATAGCATTCCAACATTACTACAGAGAGTGCAACAATGATGTGCTGGACATGTTGTTAGCATGCCAAGTATATGCTTGTCCCCAAAAAAATTATTTTATGAAGAACTCACACAGGGCAAGAGCTTACAAGGGAGTCAAAAGAAGCAATACCAAGACACCCAGAAGGTCTCATTGAAGAACTTTAGAATTGATTTTACAGAATGGGAGACCCTGGCACAAGACCACCCAGTGTGGCATGTCCTCATCAGTGAGGGTGCTGAACTCTATGAGGAAGGCAGAATTAAAGTAGCTCAAAGTAAATGTGACATACATAACTTTAGAGTACCCACCAGGTGGACTATTTGTTCATATTCACATGAACTGTTTGTGCCCAATCTGTAGTAGAGCATTCCGAGCTTGTATTGGTCTGATCAGTCACAGTCAGACACACTGTAATTTGTCTCTAACATAGTGATGCTGCTTTGATTTTCTTCAATAATGAAGGATTTGAACCAACCAATCAATATATAAACATGCACACCATACATGCATGTGCATGCATATATATACATGATGTATACACACAGGTACACATGTACTGTATATACATGTATGCATGAACTCTACATTATAATCACATAAGCATTTACATACAACTATAGATATATACATAACACATATACATATATGTACAGTACATATAAATATATGCATATATTTATATGTGTATATTTTTATGAATGTAGTTGTATATGTACACATATGTATATGTATATACATTTATATAGATATTGATATTCTTACATATATATTGACATCTATCCATCTGTCTATCTATCTATCTATCTATCTATCTCTCTGTCTACCTATCTCTTCTACTTATCTTCACAACAAGTCTGGGAGGAAGATCTAGTACTGTACAGTCTTTATCATAGTTTGGTGTGATCATTATAAATTTGAATACCCCATTGCATGTTATTGACCCTATAGAAGAACCTAGGCTGAATGAGTATGTACTCATCCTAGAATGATCTCTAGAGTTTTGTTTGTTTCTTTGTATTATTAAATACTAACAAATAATGTAAAATTTTCTTATTATTTGGTTCTTTTCAAACGCAGAATACAGTGGAGGAAATTTACTTATTCCAAATTTCCAATGATAGAAAATGGCAGAATAGAGGCTGGCACCCAGATGAACTCACTTTTTCAAAAATCACCTCCAAAAATTTTTAAAATAACATCTCAAACCAAATTGCAGAGTGGCAGAATCATAAAAAAAGGGAACACATTTGTCTGGCCTAAGGCAATTTTGAAGGTCTACAAAAGTCAGTAACACCAAGGTGGGCACAAACTCATATCATAACAATGAGTCATCCATAACAGCAGTAGCAGCAGCTTTAAGAACTTTCAACCAAGAGATGATAATCAGACAACAAAGATATTATATTAGGACAGAAAGATATTATAGGCTCAAATTGGGCACAGCTGGCACTGATGACAACTCTATTAATGCTATGGGTCACAGATTCAGGGTGGAGAGGAAAGCTTGTCTTTGTTCATAAGGGATCAGGGAACCTGGTTAGAATTCCAGGGCCAAGAGTAGTACTTGTATGATAATATTAGAGTAATATTAATACATATACAAGTTTTGAAGCTACAGGGCAATAAGGCCTCTTCCTAGGTAGAAACCAAATTATAGACCAAGAGAACAGTGATCACACATCTCTCTTGAAACAAAAAATCTTGAAGACCGGATCCCTGGAACTAGCCCTGAAAATAGCAGCACCCTATCCTGAAAACAGCAGATTCCCCCCCCCCATAAAAAGAACAACAAACAAACATGTTAACATGAAATTCAATGTAAAGAAATAGCCTGGAGAAGTGAAACAACAACAATAACCACAAAAATAATTTAGCCATAAAGTTTTTAAGGTGGGAGGGAAGATTAAGACACTAACTTTGAAGATTATAACAATATGAAATATTATCCAAGCAAAACCTCAAAGAAAAATGTTATTTGAGCCAAGCCAAAAAAATAATTCTTCAAAGAATTAAAGAAAAATAATAGTGATAGAGGTAAAACTGAAAAAAGAAATGATAGCAAAGAAATAAAATTATAAAATGAGAATTGACAGTTTGTTAAAAGAATCATAAAAAGAATATTGAAGAAAACAACATCTTAAAAATCATAGTTGTCCTAATGACAATAAAGACTCAAACATTCAGTGGAAAAATAATTCCTTTAAAAGCAGATTTGTTCTAATGGAAAGGAGATAGGAAAGGTCATTGAAGGAAATAATTTTTTAAAATTTAGAATTGAGCAAGTTGAAGCAAATGACTTCATAGAACTTCAAGATAAAACAATGTCAAAATAATGAAAAATAAAATGTGAAATATCTCTTTGAAAAAAAACTGACCTGGAAAATAGATTGAAGAGAGATACTTTAAGAAATATTGAATTATTTGAAAACCACATTCAAAATATGACCCTAGATATCACATTTCAAGAAATTATTAAGGAAAACTGTCCCCTATAGCTTAGATCCAGACGGTAAAATAAACATTGAAAGAATATATCAATCAACTCATGAAAGAGATCCCCCCCAAAAAAATGCCCAAGAGTATTATAACCAAATTTTAAACTGCCAGGTCAAAGAAAAAATATTTTAAACATCCAGAATACAACAATTCCACTATCATGAAGACAGTGTCAAATTCACACAAGATTTAGCAGTTTTCATATTAAAGTACCAGAGGACTAGATATATGATATTCTTAGAATACAAAGGTGCTAGGATTTCAACCAAAAATGACCTGCTCAGAAAATGTGAGTATAATTGTAGAGGGGGAAAATAGATATTTAATGAAATGGAGGACTTTCAAGTATTTTCTGATTAAAAGATCAGAAATAAATGAAAAATTTGATGTTCTAAAAAAGTGATTCAAGAGAAGCATAAGAAGGCAAACTTGAAAGAGTAATCTTAAAAGATTTATTAAAGTTTAAACTGTTTACATTCATATATGGGAAGATATATATATATATATATATATATATATATATATATATCCTCAAAATTTTATCATTATTAAGACAATTAGAAAGAATCTGCATAGACAGAGGTCATGGGAAAATAATGATTATATTGGGATGATCTCCCCACCCCAAAAAATGCTGAAATAGAAAGAAGCATGCATACAGAAAGTAGGACAAAGGAAGAGATAGGATGGGGGATTTTTCTCCCATAAAAAAGTCATGAAAGGAATAACCTTTAGAGTAGAAAGAAAAATGCAAGGGTGGTAGACAATGATTTAATCTCATTCTCATCAGATTTGATTCAAAGAATAAAGAATATTTATGTATACACTCAGTTGATGTAGAATGTATCTTTCCCAATAGGGACATAGGAAGAGAAGGGGATAAGAGAAATGGGGGTGTGTAAAGGAAATAGTAAAATGAAGAATGAGTTAAAGGAGGCAGTGTTCAAAAGCAAAACTGACTTTTGAGGAGGGCGAGGGTAAAAAGAGAGTGCAAAGTATAAGCAGAAGAAAACAGGATAGAGGGAAATGGAATAAATTTTTTAAGTTAGTAGGAGAAGCCAACCTTTGAAACGAAAGCCGAAAGCAAAAGAGATTAGTAAATAGAATCCAAAAATATGTTGTATATAACAGACACACTTGAAATGAAAAACACACACAGTTAAAATAAAGAATTGAAGCAGAATCTATTATGTTTCAAATGAAGTAAATAAAAGGTAAAGGTAGCATTCAAGATCTCATATAAAACAAAAGCAAATTAAACCTAATTACTGAGAGATAATCATAGAAAATACATTTTGCTAAATGTTGCTTAGAAAGTGGAGTAATAGTAATAAAATTTATAGCAAATTTCCCTAATAAAGACCCAATATCTCAAACATATAGGGAACTATATTCAAATTTATAAAAATAAGATCCATTCTACAATTAATAAATGGTTAATGAATGTAACAGTTTTCAGAAAAAAAATCAAATTATCTTTAGTCATATTAAAAACCACTCTAAAACACTTTTGACTAGAGAAAGTCAAGTGAAAATAACTCTTGAGATATCACCTCTCACCTATCAGAAATGACAAATACTAGAAAGAATGAGAAAAATAGTTACATTAATGAATTGTTGGTCGAGTAGTAAACTGGTCCAATAATTCTGGGGAACAATCAGGAACTGTGTATGCCCAAAGAGATATAAAACTGAGCATACCTGTTGATCCAGCAATTAGGTCTGTACTTCAGAATGATCAAAGAAAAGGCACATGAATCTATATATACAAAATTATTTTTAACACTCCTTTTGTAAAGGCAAAGAGTTGGAAATTGAAGTGATGCTCATCAATTGGAAAATGACCAAAAGCTGTGACATATGATTGTAGTGTACTACCACTGTGCTATAAGAAATGATAAAATAAAAGAGAAGTGTTTTCAGAAAAGACATGACAAGAAATATATTAATTGATACAAAGTGAAGTGAGAACTGGAAGATAATTATGCACAGTACCAACAATACTGTAATAATAATCAACTGTGAATGATAGGATTACTTTAGTGAATATATAATGATCTAAAACAAAGGACTTATGATGAAAAAATACTACTCATTTCCAGAAAAAGAACTGATGATCTCTGAATCTAAATCAAAGTATACTTTTTTTCATTTTCTTCCTTTATTTTGTTTTTTTGGTGACATGTCTAAAATGGTTATTTTTTGAATGATTTCATATTTTGCATGATTTTTCATGATTTCACAGAATTGATATATTGTTTGTCTTCTCAGTAAGTGAGGAAGGAGTTGGAGGGAGGGAGATAATTTGGAAATCAAATTTTAAAAAAAGAAAAAATGTTAAAATTAATAATGATGAAATTGATGAAGATGACAGAATTTTAAGTTCCTATTATAAATCAAGGTTTGACTCTATTTCCAGTTCTTATTTTCTTTTTCAGTGAAAACATTTTGTAATTTTGCTATTGAAAAACAAATACTACCCTCCATTGAACATTTTTACAAATATTTCATCACAATTACTTGTACAGAAGATATAATGCAATGATAAAGGAAATTCAGAGGGGAAGAAAGCATTTTTTTGGTTTGTGAGGGTCAGAGAGAAGAGATGAGGAAGGTTTCACTGAAGAGGTAGCATCAGAAATTGATAGAAAACATCCTTGAAGAAAGGAGGGACTTGAATATAGATGAAGGAGGTCTTTTTATATTTAAATTGTCATCATCAATCACATACAGAGATACAGAAATATGAGAGGGTAGAATAGGAATATAATGGGTAAACAGAGTAGATCATAGAATTCATGATCAAAACTAGTGAGAGAAAAAAATGTCACTTATGGCTTTCCTCATTCGGTCCTGGAATCACTTGACCTTACAATCGAAAGGGTTTTCTGATACTTAATAGAAGTAGATTGTTATTATAGAAAGAGAAATGGATTAGGAGTTAGAGGATCTAGTTTCAAACCCCATTATCTCTACTCATTATATAAATGACTTTAGTCAAGTCAAGTTAACCTTCAATTTACTCATTTGTAAAATTAACTGGTTGGGCTATATACCCTCTAAAATCTATTTCAGATAAAAATTTATGATTCTATCATTTATACTATTTGACTACATTATCATGTATTATTAATGATGTTTCTTCTTCTGGCTGTGCATTCACATATTCATCAAGTGAGAAAGCTAGACTAATTCTACATGTTCAGCTCAATCAAATTATCAAATCCAATGATTTGTATAAAATCTTTCCTTAAATTTCTTGCTCAAATAAAATGAGAATGGGTATTTCTTTTCCCTAAATTCTGTCTTTTAAAAAAGTATTTTTTACTCTAATCATCCCTAATCATCTCTACTCAACATGTTTTTGAATTCTCTTTGGAAATGAGCGAATTAATTAGCACAGATGCAACTTGGTTGAGCAACGGATGCGTTCTTTAAAACAAAGTTCTGCTTACTCCTTATTTCTAAAGATTTTACTAAAGATTTATAAGGGAGGGTCAGGTTTTCAAGTTAAAATTCATTCAAAGAGCTTCAACCAAATGAATGGCTTACTTCTAGTTCACTCATTAGCAGTAAGTTCACATTGTAGGTATAGCTGGAGAAAGGAGATGGAAATGCTTTTAATAAATCACAAAATCAATTTGTATTCATTTATCTTTTCTTTCCATTGCATGTAGAGCAGGGGCATTTCTAATTCCTTTTCTTATTGCTAAGATGCTCTTAGCTTTTTTAATAAGCAGAAAACTTGATAAAGTGGAAATGCCACTAAACTGAAAGTCAGTGAGATCTGGTTATGCAACTCCCTCACCACAGACATTTGCTAGCTACGTAATCCTTGGAAAGTCACTTGTACAGAATGGATTTCTGTTTCCCCATCTTTAAAATGAAGACATTGGATTCCATAATTTTTAATGGTTCTTCCTACTTCTAAATCTATTTAATTGATTAAATTTAGTGACAAGTTGCACTAGAATAAGGGGTAGAACAGACATGCAGAAAGCTAAATGTAAATACATTAATAAGTAATTCATCATTTAACTTGAAAATATTGAGTGTCATATTTTGGGAGGAATGGTAAGTTACATAGTGTCTAGAGAAATAAAGATGGTGAAAGGCAGAACTTCAGTCCATATCCTTTGGAGATAATTTGAAGAAAACAAAGAAACACCATTAGTTCCACCAGTGACTGTACTTAGAGAAGAGAAGGCTCATTGAGGATATGATTACTGATTTTGAAATACAGTAGTATTAAATTTGATCCATTTCACTCCCCAAAAATGGAATCAGGAACAAAAGAGAAGTTTAGATTTGATGTAAAGGGCAGAGTGGTCAGAGGAACAACAACCTTCCTAACCATTATGAGCTGCCTCTGAATGCAATAGGTTATCTTCACTCTCACTTATTTAAGCAGAGACTGAAAGACCTCTGTGGGAATTCATCTGAGAGAATGGGTTTAACTAGATGCCACTTGAGATCCTTTTCAATTTTGAAATTATGTATATGTATATGAAATTATGTATAATGATAGGTAACATTTATATAATCCTTTAAGGTTTACAAAGCACTTTACATACATTGCATCATTTAGTCCTCACAACACCCCTTGAGGTAAATGCCTTCATTATTTTCATTTTATAAATCGGGAAGTTGACTTTTGGGGTATTGAAGTGACTTGCAAATATCTGGGTCAAGATTTAAGCTCAAATCTTCTTTACCCCAAGCTCTGTGTTCTATCCAATGTGCTACTTAGCTGTCTAATCTGTCAAAATAATAAATGTATTACTATTTTTTTCAATTGAAAAGATGCTGACATGATTTACTGAAGAGAAATGCATTTAGGACCATTAGTGCTTTAATAGAAACATCTTTCCCCATTTATATATTTTTTCAAAAAACTGAAACTAAGATAAAAAGAAAAACACTAAAGGATCATGAGAGGTTCCATATATTTTGTGGTGGTGGTGGTGGTAGTTGTCATTGTTATTAAGAGATCAATTAATAGAGATCATTAATTGTTAATGGAGATCAATATTCAAAATAGTTGACAACAATAAGATTACGCTTATAGTTTCAAAGTATTCAATGTTTTGGAATCTCCTTCCATTCCTGATATTTTTCTGCTATGACCTTTCTATATAACAATAATACTTTGTCCCCTGATAGAAAATTTGAAAAAGGACTTCAGCAGTTGATCAATAAATATTTATGCAGAGTCTACTATCTATCTTCTGGCAACTATACTAGGCCCTAGGGATGCAAAGAAAAACAAAAGACAGTTTAGGATATTATAATTTAATGGGAGAAGAGAGTATACAACCTAAGACTCAGAAAGGAAGTGATTGACCTATAGTCAGATAGCTAGCAAGTATTTCAGCCAAGATACTATCCAAAATCATCCTCATCCCAAATCTAATGATCTGTCCATTATGAAAATTAGTAATCTCAAGCTCTTTCCTCAGGTCACATAGCTAGTAAATGGCATATATACATATCCATGTACGTATCTTAAATGTGCATAACTATGTATATACATACATATACATATGCATGTATATTATGGAGAGAGAGAGAGAGAGAGAGAGAGGGAGAGAGAGAGAGAGAGATAACTGGACATAGAGTCAAGCAGATTTAAATTTGGAATTCTGTCTTTAATACTTGCTAGCTTGTATAGTACTTGGTAAGCCTTAAATGATATACAACTGTTAAAATATTATTATTATTATTATTATCATTATTATTTATCCAAGAATCCATATCTAGAAATGAGGTCAATTAGTTAGATTTTAAGTAATGCCAATTCTCCCCATGGAATTCACCTGGGTAGACACAACTTTAATTGAATTTCTTATTCAGCAAGTGGGTATTTTTATTTCTCCCACACTCCTGGCTAATAACCATGCTTTATCTAAAAGAGGGAGAAGGTGGGAGATTAAGATCTTTAACCTTGAAAGCAGCTGAAAGCTTGAGTGCAATCTCAAAATATAGATACAACACTTAAAAGAATGATCTCTAAATGGTATTAACTCAGTTGATATATGACTTCCAAACTTAGTCCCAGGCAATTATCATAAAAAATGACACATTCTATCAGCTTAAGGGGCTATAAGTTTGAGTTCATAGAGAGCAAACTCCAAATAGAAAATAATGAAAATTCTCATGCTACTGGGAGAAAGTGATTGTGTTTCTCAGGAAGGAGAAGATGGCATGATTTGTGTCAAGATATATGAGCTGGGTCCCCATAATCATTCATCCCAACTCTACTTTTAGATAGTAGGTCAAAAAGCTTCATCTCAGACTAGTTACAAAAGAAGGCATATAAGAACATATTAAAAAGTTAGCTGAAATATTTTCATTTTATGAGGTTCTTTTAGACTGTGTAAAAAATGTGTTATGGGAAAATTTCTGTATTTTTTATTATAGAAGGTAGGCCTTAGGAGTTAAGAGGATAGACAAGTATGATTTGAGGAACACTGTTTCACCAAAAGGGGGATTAATGAAAACCACACTAGCATTGAAGTAAGAGTGTTTCAGTCCCTAAATCCCAATTTATTCATTGAATGACCTCAGACAATTAATTAAGTCTTCTCTCTGAATTTCAGTCTCCCATACATAAACTGAGAGGGGAGGAAGAACATGGAAAGATGTAAGAACAAGAAAACTAGGGGAGAGATATCACTTACACCCCCAAGTAAACTAGTTTAAGGAACTAGTAAAAAGTGGAACAATTAATGGTGACAAGTAGAAAATGGAAAGAATCCACTTAAGGAAAATACTTAACAAAAAACAAACTAAAAAAGGAAACAAGCAAAACTGGAGGACAACTTATTAGCTCATCTCTTTCAATGTTCTTCCCCCAAATCATTCTCCTATGGTGGACTGAACTGACTGTGTCCCCTCTGATGGCATCAGAATTAGACACTGGTACTTTGGAATTAATTATTGATAGTATTCCATGAGTAATTCTGAGCTGATGATTAGTTGAAACTGTCTCTTAATACTCTTCAGCTTCTTGATCTCCACAAACCACCCCACTATCCTCCTTCCTGCCATTACCATTCTTTCTGCTATCACCATCACAGTTTGGAGACATTGTCCTTGCATCCTTTTTAGTAGGTGTAGTTTTTAATCAATTGATTTTGGAGTCAAAACACTGAAAGTAATACAAGAGGGGCAGAGGTGGGGGAGGTGAGTTTGTGGTTGAGGGATACAAATGAAATTAATTTTGAGGCTCCAAAAAAATAAAAGAAATATTTTTGAAAGCATGTGAAGATATGGAGAGAAGGAGATATTGAAGGAAAGAGGGAGAAGCTGTGAAGTTTAATGCTCATTATAGCTATTTAAAACCCCATAGTAGAACACAGAAATCCTGAAGAAGGAATTAGAGAAAAGTGGACACAAGACTTGTGTGTAAAAGATTTTATGAAGTACTCCCTCCCCACAAAAACATCCTAGAGAACCTTTCCTTAACCCTTCATGACCAACCTTCTTGGTTCAGACTAGATACTACAAAAAGTCAAGCTCAGAGAAGGTGGAGCCCCAGAGAGTAATGCTAGATGTGAAGGATAAGCCCCAGTACATTAGTTCCTTGGTATTTCAATGTATTAGTGCCCTAACTGCTCCTCCATAATCATCATTCAGAGACAAAAACTCATGCAATGTAGTGTTCATCAAAGTAATCTAAGAGAAAAGAGAACAAAAATAAGATCTTGGAAGGGGTTCAAGAGTAGTAGTTACTCAAAAGACAAGGAAAATACAGTTAGAAATGTTTACTACAAGGTTACCTAGAACCATTAAAAGATGGGACAATTAAAGACAAAAATTAAGGAGAAACGAGTATTACATGGAAAGTAATCTCAAGGGATAAGTAGTTTGCCATAAAGTTTCCTATAACATGCAAATTTCCCTTCAAAGAATTAACCTCTAAATTGTGTAGATTGTTGGACATAATATATAAAAGGCAACAAAGGTAAATAAAAAAAATTCAGGAAACTAAAAACAAATTCTGTGCATTTCACATTTCTGAGTAGACCAGATCTGGATGGCAAGTCGGGGTCTATCTGGTAGAGAACCTTAGATTCTATGACTGAAACCATTATTCCCAAATGGAACATGGATCTCTCCAACTCCTTCAAGCAATGAGTGGATGCTGTCTACTCAAGTAGTTAATATATTTTAAGAAAAATTTCCCCCACTATATAATGACCCTGTGAATATCTGATATATCTTATAGTATCCAAAAAGGCATAGGTAGGATTATTTTCTATCCACCCACCCATAGCCCAGGGCTGATAAGAGTAATAAGGGATAAATCTTGAGGAAAGAGATGCTGAGTTAGGGAAGCAGAGAAAAGCTTATAATTTTCTCTGAGGGGACATTTGAGATAATTTTTCTCAATAGAAAGAATTGACAGAAGACAAGAAATCAAGAACTGAAGATGGGTGGGACATCAGATGTCAAAGGGGACAATATATTCCCCTGTACAATGGAAAGAGTACTATAATTCAGCTGATTTAGAATCTGGAGAATTTAGCTTAAACTCATGTGTTGCTGTCTGGGCAAGTCATATAACTCTCCAAATTTCCTCATTTACAAAGTGAGAGCTTTTTACACGATGACCCCTAAAGTCTCTTCTAACTATAAATATAAGATACTAGATTAAGATCCTAGAAGAATATTTTCAATATATGTCAAATGAAGCATCATATTCCCTTTGTTGAATAATGTTAGTGACCCAAAATCCATGACCCTCATTTTTTAATAGATCTAATTGTTAGGAAGTTTCCATTATATAGAACAAAATCCGTATCTTTTCAATTATCATCCACTACTCTTATTTCTAGCCTTTGGACAGATCTTTACACAGTGGATAGAATGCTAGACCTGGAGTCAGGAAGACTCAGATTCCTAAATTTAAATCTGACCTCAGCCACTTTCTAAAAATGTGACCCTGGGCAAGTCATTTCATGGGTTGTTTCACTTTCCTTATCTATAAAATGAGGTGGAGAAATAAAAGAAGTATTTCAATTCCTTGACAAGAAATCCAAGAAAAATGACTTCAGAAAGAGTTGGACCCAACAGAACAACAATAAGAGATCTTTTTGCAATTTTTCAAATATAACTATCATTTTCTACCACTCACACCCTGCATATACCTTATTTAAGTGGTTTATAACCACTCTAATAATGCATAGTATTTATATTAGTACAAGTTTTACAGATAATTTTACAATATTTTTTCCTTTTTTTCTTTGCAAAAGCTCTGATGAGAAAACAGAAAAACTGGGTCACAGAGCTAGCATCTGAGGTCAGATTCAAATTCAGATCTTCCTGATCCCAAGCACACTAACCACTGTGCCACCCCTCATTCTTTCTAATAATCTTTATATGGTAGGAACTTTAGTCTCTGTATCTTCCTGGTTCCTCTCCCATGGATAGTCTTGATTCATCTTCATCTTAAAGTGTAGCAATAGAGATGAACATACATCAAATATGATAAAAATGAGGCCATTTTATTCCTCTTTAGGAAAGACTAAACTTCTCTTAATTCAGCTTATTTCTTGACAGTATTTTCAGCTGCCATATCACATTGATAAAGTGTCATGGTGCACAGAGGAGAGACATTTAAGACTGGAAGATCTGGCCTCAAGTCCTGCTTATAAACTATATGGCACCAAAAAGCAAACAAAGAAAGAGTTTGTCTAGTTCCAGTGGAGGAAAAGTTATAGCTTTAAATCTTATATTACTTTAAATGTAAGCACCACACTTTATATAGTAGCTCATATGCCAATACGATTACCTCATGTACTAGATGGTATTTTAGTAGTACAATTTCCCTCATGTAAAAGACAGAGAAAATAAGATTGTAGAGGATAACTGACTGGTAGCCAAATGAGCAAGCTTCAGAGGTGAGATTCAAATCCACATTTTTACAATTCCAAGTCCAGCACTCCACACCATACTATGATAGATTATATGTGGATTTTGCAAAACTAAAAGGAAACTCGACTTCAGACACTGACTACAAAATATGTCATAATAATATTATGACTTAATGTGGATTAATAGGGATGCTTCCACCATGCTGTTGTTTGTGGACAAGTAATCTTTTGAGGTATGATGCAGAGACAACTGTATGAAAAGATTACTGAATGTATCAGAGAAAAGGATAGATTAGAATGGAATGATATTTTATTTCTCTTTAAAAAATGATTATCCTTCCCTTTTTTATTTAAATTACTAATCTTTCGATGCACTAGCTATCTCTGTAGGGCTAACATTGTGGTCATGTAATTTAGGTTAATGGTCTGGCTTCATCTTGAGGAGGCAATGGGAGCATCCTTAAGATTTGATTGTCTCAAGGGAGTAGAACTTGAATCATTATTTTCATTTCTTTGTTGATTGAACCAGGAAAAGTATTTATGAGAAGCTGATATATACTGAAGGTTTAGCAGAATTTCTACTGCATTATGGCATATACTCCTGACAGTTTTGTTCCTGTGGTTGCCATGGGGAGCTCTATCTATGACATTATAGCGTATTCCATATCCATAGTATATTCTATCTATGCCATCGTGGTTATTCTCAAGAAGATTTGTGGCTACTAAAAAGAGATAAAAGACAAAGATTGTCTCTGAAATATGCCATAATAGCCATGTGACTTAATTTCCAGATTTGGTAAGGAACGTTTCCACCAAACCGGAATAAATGTACAATTTTTGATCAGAGGAGGTCTCCTAGTTGCTCTCCTGTCCTGAGCAATGATTAATATAATACAGTTAATGAAAGGATCCTTCTTTAACTTTATTCTACCCAGTTCTTTTAAAACATCCTCTAATGCCAGAGGTTTACCTAGTAGTAGGGTTTTGGTGTCTCCTCACATAGAGCAAATTCTTCTCTCTGAAGAAGACTAGAGATCAGGAGAGTGGCCCTCCTAGATTCTCTTTACATTTAGGGTGACTGAAATTTTATCTCTGTGGTCACCTAGAATTGGAAGAGACTTTGAGATAATTTATTCTCAGAGTTCTGAAATATTGTGTGTGTGTTTGTATTAGAGAACTCTTTGACAATCAAATGAAGTCTACGAACCTCTTCTCAGAATAATATTGTTGTTTTAGAATGCAACAAAATACACAGGAAACCAATTAAATTGAAATAAAGATGTTTATTTTTCTTTTTCCAATTCAGTTTCATGGATTGCATGAAATTAATATGTAAGGCCTTTCCAGGAATCTTAAGAAATCTACTCTAAACTAAACAATTGATGCTTATGGAAACTGAGGTTTACAAAGGAAAGTGACTTGCTTAAATTCACCAACTCACCAGAAAGATAGAGAGACTGGATTGGAATCAAGTCATCTGACTCAAATTCCTTTCAATTGTATCCTACACTTTTTAACTACTCAATCTCTTTAGAGTAGAACTTATTCCCTTGATTTATAAAATGATTGAGAAGATATTCCACTTCCACCAAAAAAATATCATCACAAAGTTCTTGGCAAGGATCTTCAAATTGTATAGGCTTCTCATTGAAAAATATTGGTTGTCATTCTAAAAAATACTGTGCTCTTAGTAGTTCTTAAAAATTTTATTTGCCTGTTTTTCACTTACAGAGAAATAGGTGGAAGGAAAAGGTCTGAGCTCATAATTCTTCTTTCAAGAAAGGTTATGCATACACACATCATGCACCAGCACCCATGCACAATATGAACCAATGAAATGCTCTAATGCCTACTTTTTACTCCAGAGAGGAGAGACCAATAATATTCTCCAAATTTATAGCATGGTTACTGAAACAAATAGAGGCTGTGTCATTTTTGTGTACAAATATAAGTGCATTCCATGTTTCTCCTACTCAAGATGAGTTACCCATACTTCAAGAATCTGTGATTTCAATGGTGTGGGCATGCATTATTTTTTGCTTCATGGGTTGCTACAGTCAGAGAATTTTTCATCATGGGGGTCAACCTACTAGTGGTGAAACATAGCCAATGGATGATAAACTGGGTCTAGAACTGAATGGAAGTGCAATAGTAGGTTGTATTGACTTTTAGAAATCATACATATATTTTAATCCAAGATTTTTTTTACTGAAAAAATTTCTCTGTCTGTCTCTCTGTCTGTCTGTCTGTCTGTCTGTCTGTCTGTCTGTCTGTCTGTCTCTCTCTCTCTCTCTCTCTCTCTCTCACACACACACACACACACGCGCGCACGTGCACACACACACACACACACACACACACACACACACACACACAGTCAAATCCTACTAGAAAAATAATTGAATTAGAAGATACCCCAAAGGAAAAAAGAGAGGTGCATAATGAGCATAAGCAGATGGAACAAATTACAAATAAAAAATTGAGCGGAAGTAATCTAAAACAAAGCTATTCAACATGTCAGCCACTGACTTCATGCAACCCACAACACTTGAGACCATTTTCCAAACCACTTTAAAATTTGATTGGAAAATATTTAATAAAAAAATGAAAATATATATTAAATTATATATTATATTTTAAAATTAAGTAAGCATGCAACTTGCTGGTATCCTTATTTTGGGTTAATAGTCACCATTTCTGTTTGAGTTTGAAATTATTGATTTAAAGAATGTCATTGAAGAAAAGGATAACTTGAAATAAATATAGGTTGGTTATTTAAAGTGAATGAATAGAAGGTACTCATAGGAGCATGCTACAGGAAGATACTTTAAAGATCATCTGACCTAACTAGGTATTTTGTCAGATAAGACTGGAGTCCAAAGAAACCATGATCCATTTAAGATAAACAAGAAGTAAACAAAAAAAACTGGGCTTCAAACTCAGATACTATAATTACAAATGACATAAGATACTATATGACTTGATATTTTCTTGAATGTCAACTGCTCTACATATTAATATATATGTGGATGTAGCTCAAAATTTTATCCCTAAATGTCCATTCATTTAGTGATGAATCTTTCTGAACCGAGTTAAACTGGACAAGCAATCCCACAGGACCTATTCCAAACTAAAAATCTTCCTTCTTAGTGGACAAGGATTATGATGTTGATGATGATAACTATTATTATTTAATGTTATTATTTAGCATCTATTTAAATTTTGCAAAAATATCATCTCATTCAAACTTCACAACAAATTTGAAAGATAGGGTAATATCAATCTCCCCATTTTGTAGATAGGGAAATTGAGGTTTAGAAAGGTTAAGTTATTTGCCCAGGGTTACTTAGCTGTATAGATCTGAGTCAGGGTTTAAATTTAGTCACTCTTGTCCCCGGCTCCAGTAACCTGTCTACCTCACTACCCAGATGCCTCAAGTGTATGATTTCAACCTTACCAGCATAGACTTTTAGGATTCTATGTAACCTCTGCAATACTCTATATTTCCTGAAAGTGTATTTAATTATGCATTTGACTTTGTTACCTGATTTATCCAAGACAACATTGTCAGGGCAGCTTTCTACTGAGAAAGGCCAAATTTTTTCAAATTTAGGGCAAAAAATTTTTTTCAATTAGGTCAAAAATTTTGACATGCAAAATAATGATTCTTTTTGAATTATCTCAACGAGCAAAAGAAGGCAAAGTAATTCACAAGTTTAGACATTTCACCTCCCATGGACTCAGTTTGCTCATTGAAGAGACTGAATTAATGTGAAGAAGATTCTCTTCTTGCTCTAAATTCTGAAAACACATTTTAAAATAATTTTCTTATATAATTTCCAAACTGTCTCAGAATGCAATTAAATTCTGAAGACATTTTGAAACACAATAATATTACAGTAGCAAGTACATAATACTTGGGGTAACTACTTTGTATGAAGAAATTCACTGAAATATGTGTGTTCAGGTGTGTTTATTTTTTTAAGTCAAATCAGTTTGTATTCTATATTCTTGTCCATTTTTCCAGAGCTGGCATCCCTCTGCCCAGTCCTCCCTATCCACTCCCTTCTTATTCTGCTGCCAAAATGATCTGAGAACAAGATGTTCCTAAGCAACATTTTGTTTATATAGATAAAAACATAACCTTTCTTGCCACCTGCTAGAAAAGAGAGATCCTCAGCATCTAAATTATGTATACTTCTAGGAGTTCTTGAGTATCCATTTTCATACAATTCTGGGTCCTTCTCTTTCTTTTTAGAAAAAATATGACCTTCACTAAAGTATTATCCTGGTCCATCATAAATTGTACAATACAGATTTCTGCATTCCTACAATTGCTATTGTATTTAAATAGAGATTGAATGAATAAATAGAAAATAGATAAATGAAACATAAAAAGATAAATGTGAATGAATGGAGAGACAGCCATAGACAAATAGATAGATAGATAGATAGATAGATAGATAGATAGATAGATAGATAGATAGATAATTAGCTGGATAGACTAATAACTAAATTGGAGTGTGTGTGTATGTGCTTGACAAAAGTTATTTCTGCCATTTTTTGATTTGAAGACAACTTAATCTCATGTTACAGAAGATATACAAAGGAGAGATATAAGCAAAGAATGAAACTATACATCTAGAAGTCATGAGTGTGTAGGAGAGAAAGATTATAGTAGAGGGAGGAATCAAGAAATGATATGTCTCTCCCATCTCATGATTCTGTCTTATTTTTGCATCTCCTGCATTTAGCAGGTTATCTTTTCTCTATTTTTATTGATATTTCATTTTTCCAAATACATCTTTGAACATTTTTCAACATTCATTCATATGCCTATGTATATTTTTAAGTTGCAAAATTTCCTTCCACCCTCCCTTCCCACCCCTCCTCCCCTCAATGGCAATCTTGAACATATCCATTTGTGCTAAACATCTCTAGAGATTAGTCATTTTCAGTATAAGGAATTAAGAATATGAGACAGAAATACATAAGAGACATTTTTTAAAAAATCTGTGTTACATAGATTCTGGAGGACTTTTGTTTTGTTTTTAGTTTGGTTTGTTTTTCTTCCTCTGAATGGAAATGGCATTGTCCATAGTCAGTCTAATAGGGTTGTCCTAGCTCTCTGAACTCCTGAGAGCAGCTCCATCTGTCAGGATTGATCATCTTACAATGTTGTTGTTAATATGTACATTGTTTTCTTGGTTCTGCTCATCTTTTCTCCATTTCACAAAGCCAAAGATTTAGAAGGGACTTTGGTTGTTGTTTAGTCATTTTTGACCCTTTGTTATGCTATTTTGGGTTTTGTTTACAAAAATACTGGAGTGGTTTGCCATTTATTTTTCCAGTTCATTTTATAGATGCAAAAGTCGAGGTAAACTGAGTTAATAAATTGCCAGGTGTCACAAAGGTACCAAACCTCTGAGGTTGTTGAACTTGCAAAGATAAATTTTCCTCATGTAGGTCCAGCTTTCTATCCATTCTACCTAACTGCCCAGGAGAGACCACCAGGTTATAGTATTAAAAAAGGAAATTAAGACTCAGAAAGATTTTTAAAAAAATCACATTTTAAAAGGAAATTGAGACTCAATAAGATTTATAAAAATCACAACTAATTTTTATATAGTACTTTAAGTCTTGCAAAGTGCTTTACAAGTATCTCATTTAACACTCATGACAATCTTGGGAGAAAATACTATTATAATCCCTGCTTAGCAAATGAGGAAACTGAGGCAGAGTTAAGGACTTGTCCAGGGAGACAGCTAGATATCGCACTGGATAAAGCATGGGTCCTGGAGTCAGGAGGACCTGAGTTCAAATCCAGTCTCAGCCACATTATAATTATCTAGCTGTGTAACCTTGGTCAAATCACTTGACCCCACTGCCTTACAAAAACTTTAAAAAAAAAGGACTTGTCTAGGTTTACACAGTAGTAAAGTGTCTGAAGCTAAATTTGAACTCAGAAATGGGAGATTTTTTGACTGCAGGCCTAATACTCTATCCATGGCCCCACCTGCCTGCACAAGTCTCAACTGCCAGTTTTTAAACTAGTCATGGTGGTAATAAATAGCAGGGATTTGGAGGATGGTAGGGGTAATAGAAAGAGTATTAGATTTAATGTCCAAGGAAGAAGATTTTTAATTCAAAGTCTCCTACTAATAACCTATGTGACATTGGTTAAATTTCTTCCCCTCTTGGGCCTACAATTTACTGTTTTGTAAAGACAGTTGGACTAAATATCCTCATGCCCTGTCCAGTTGGAAACCTATGAAACTAAGATCACATGACTACAAACCAATGCACTGTCCATTAAATCAAGCTCTTGTTAAGCATGCATCCTGTTAATTCTCTGTATTCTCAAGCTGAATGGAGTTTCTGATTAGAAATTAAGAATCCTTCTGTTGCAATTCTCAGTATGTTTAAATGATCACTCATTGACAAGTAAGCCATTCCATCCTAATAATATGTGACTTTCTAAAAAGACCATCCATTTATATATGAAGCATGTTTTAAGTACCTACTACAAGCACTATTCTTGGCATTAGTGTGTCAAAGATAAAGAACTTGAATGTTTTTGAACAAGGAGGAGGGATGCCATATATAAACAAATAAATGCTCCCATTCTCATGGATGTAGATGCTTTCTCTTCAGTGATGTAGACACCAAGGCCCTCCTCTCTATGATTGCCATCTTGAGTGACTATCATTTATGCTGTCCCATAAGTAAACTAAAGAGAGTCTATTCACAATGTTTGTGTCATTTCTTAGTTTATTTTGACATCACAAGAACAGCAGTGGAGATTGAAGACATTTAATTGACTATTCCTCCTTCTTATTATATGAAGTTTAATTTCTTTATTAATCATATATTTCCTAAATGATATTAATTATTCCAATTATTCTTCACTATTCTTTATTTGTTACTTCATCTAACTCAGAGTCATTGTGTCCTATTTTTGTTTTTTGAGAATTATTTATTTTAATTTCAGAATTTAGAACCATTCAGCAGCTAGGTAAAATATAGGAATCACTATATGAATGTATGTATGCATTTATACATATGCAGACATACATATATTGTGTTTATGTATTTATATCTATAGAACTATAGCTGTCTATCTATGTGTATGTATGGGGGGGGGGTTGACAGGGATATAGCCTCAACTTCAGTAGCCTCTTCTATAGAGATAGCCAGTGTGATGTAATGAATAGCAATCGGGGTCTTCCAGGCTCAGGAAGATGACTATTTGAGTCTCTCTCTCTCTCTCTCTCTCTCTCTCTCTCTCTCTCTCTCTCTATATATATATATATATATATATATATATACATATATATGTATATATATATATATATACACACATATGTATATATACACTTTACACACATATTATACATATGTGTATTATACATATATGCATATGTGTCTGTATTACTGCTAAAAACAATTTGGACAACAGGCATGTTTTATCTGTTCTGTGTGTGTGTGTGTGTGTGTGTGTGAGACAGAGAAAGAGAGAGAGAGAGAGAGAGAGAGAGAGAGAGAGAAGGGAAGGCAGGGTTAGGAGAAAAAATTGTAAGAATCACGATTCTCATCCAGTAGATCTCTTCAATATTTCTAAGCTTGATGCTACTGGCACAATGTCATCCACAAGCAAAATCATTTGGAAGAGCTCATCATCTATAGAAAATTCCTTTTTAACTTGGACTTTGCTCTTAATCTCCATGACAATGACTAATTATCAGGGAGCAAACACCTTTTTTATTCTTTGCCTTATAATAATGATCATTGATCAAGATCACTTTTGCCGTTATAGCTTCCAAGAAATATGGCATGTTTTTGATATATACATAAAAGAAACATTGCTGGAAATAAACCTTTAAAGAGATATTTGGTTCTATCAAATAAAAGGCATTTTTTAGTCAACAAACAAAATATAAATTTTTATATTTAACTCCTTAGAAGGATAATTTAATTGAATTAATAATTTTTCATCAAACCATAATCATCATGCAAAACACAGTTAATATAAAATTATTTTATATGAAAATGAAATATTATAAATTATAATTTGGATTAATGTCCATCATTTCATTCTACTAAACTGTTAGTCATAATCTGATTTTGTGATGATCTTGGTTTATCAAGCTCTTCAAAACTTTTTATTTAATTTTCTAAGATCTAGTTTTCCATTTGTCACATTAATTCTTAAAGACAATTGGCAATACATTATAACTGAATCAGTAACAGACCTTATACATCCTGATATGATTGCAGATCCATGATGGGTATATCACTCGTTCATTTGTTCATTTATTTCTTTATTTAGGGAACGGCATGTGAATCTACATAGGATTTCTTAGAAAATCTAGCAAGAAGCACTATTATTGTCAGGATCAAAGGAGTCCACAAGCCATTTGCTAGCAAAGTGTGTGTCCATGGGAGGAGTGCCATTAACAAAGTGGATATTGAGCAGTAGGAGAAATCATTTGTCACTTCCAAAATTGCTGCAACTGAAAACCTTTAAATGTGCATTTCATATTTTTCTAGCTCTGAAGCAAAAATCAATGGGTAGGTTCAGCCTTGGGCAACAGTGATTCTGTCACCAGTACAGAAATAATTACTGAAACTTCTTTCCCAAGATGCTTACAAAAAGGATAAATACAAGTCCCCCACATCGCTGACCTTTCCTCCTTCTAAACTCTTACATAGTATGCAGTGAAAAATTAAAGAGACTATGGGAAAGGCAGGGGAGATTCTAAAAACTCTTTTTAGCCTTATGATTCATAGAATCATAGAATGCAACTTCTGTAGGGGTTGTAGTGTTGGAGGGAGCTTGCATAGACTCTGGAAAAGCATTCTAGTCTTATCCTAGAGGTAACATGGTGGGAAGGAGAGGAGTGACCTAGACCTGCAATTTCACAGAAGAAAATAGTAATCTTAAAATTTAACTCCAATATCCCTAATATTGATGATATTATTTTCATTATAGTGCAGGATGGACATAGCATAAATCACCATATGGTTCATATGATATCAATCCAACCTGAAGATAAATAAGCCTTTAAAAATATAACTGAAGCAGTTTTTATATGATAAACATCCAGTTCATCACGACCCATACTCAAAATCTTTCTCATAAGGAAAGAAAAGTAATGTCTTTATTTTTGGAAGTCTCAAGGACTTCCAAAGTTGCAGAGGGTTAGAAACCAGATATAGTAATAAGAACTCTCATATTGCAAAACTCACAAAATATTTAAAGAAAAACATATAGAGAATGTCATAGGATGGTGACTAGAATTTAAGCCAAAATAAAGTAGAACAGAAAGAAGTTTTTACAAAGTATCTACAAAATTCTAGGCATTATGCTTAGTTCTGTAAATATATTTATTTTCATTTATATATTTTAAAATAATCCTCATAACAATCCTGGTGGGTTATTATTATTATTATTATTATTATTATTATTATTATTATATCTATTTTACAGTTGAGGCAAGTGAAACTTAAGTCCCTTGTCCAGAACTAAAGCAAGTTATTGTCCTAGTAACTGAGGATGAATTTGAACTCAGGTGTATCTGTCTCAACTCAATCCACTGTACCTCCTAATTGCCTATATTGAGTTGTGCTCTTTTAAAATCATATCTTCAAAATAGCCTGTATATTAATTTACTATGTAACTCTTCCAAGAAAATATATCAAATTGTTTCATCAAACCTATTAGACTCAAAGAAATCTTGGAAGAAGATGTAATTTTTATATGAAAGGTGTATTCCTTTTCAACTAGTCCTCCTGAGGTATTGATTAATTGAGTTCAGTCTTATTCAGTCCCATAGCACCATGGGATTATAGATTTAGAGATGAAGTCTTTGAATTCATCTAGTCCAAATAATCAATGGCTACTCTCCTAATACTTTTTGTTAGTTTGTTTGTCTTTTGGAAAGTCACTAGATCATGGGATTTAATGAAGAGTCTTTCAAGTTAATCCAGTTTAATACCCTTGTTTTACATCGTAGGAAACTGATGCCCAGTCTGACTGGGTGATTTGTCCCAGGAATATATGGAATCAATGATTTGAACTAAGATCCTCTGATTTCCAAATCCATTGCCCATTCTATCACAACTTTATGCTTTACAGTATCATGCATGGGTTGGACTGAATAGTTGCTAAGAATCCTTTAAGTTCTCAAATTATTCAAGACTGATTTTCTTCTATGATTACTACCTCAGCACTACACTGATACTCAAAATGAAATTCTTAGTATTTTCCAGGGCTCCTGATTATGTCAGCACATCAACATGTTATTCAAAGGGACAGTCAGAGTTTGGATGCTGAGCTTTTGACATTAAAGATACACATGTGACAATGAAAAATGAGAATCTAGACATTAAAGTTGTTCCTGGAATTAATCTGAAGCTCCCAGAATGCACTTTCAATGCTCAGTGGCTGCATATTCAGAAAGGAAAAAAATCACCATAGTAGAACAATATTTATTTAGAGTGATTTCTTTCTGAATAAAAGAAGCACATTACAATTCATTTCTTTTCTCTGATTAATTGTAGCATTTTACTGTCTATGGTTGTGCATGATAGTTCCTTGCTCTACTATTAACATGGTGTGACATTAAAAAAGAATGAAGTTTAAAAGACTGAAATATCAAAAAAGTAATTATTTTATATTTCCAGTCTGAAAGGGGAAATATTATGTGACATCAGGCAGCTCAATTCTGAGTTTCATTCCCTTCACTTTAATTTTTTTGTTTTAACTTTTAAAAGTATTTATTAATGACTTACTGGATGTACAGCATAATTTTTGAGTACTGGGAACATTGCAGCAATAAAGCAAACCCTGCCCTAAAGTTGTCTTTCTGCTGGGAGGAAGAGAATGCACCAAGCATACAAAAGAGGTAGCAAGGTAGAAGAGATGTATCATCAGGAAGATCTGAATTTAAATCTTGCCTCAGACCTAGACAAGTTACTGAACTGCTTAGTTTGTTTCCTCATCTGTAAAATGGAGATTTAAATAAAATTTAAATTTCAGAATGGTTTTATATGTAAAGAAATATAGTAATGTTAGATGTTTATTACTATTATTACCAATAATAATAATAATAAAATGCACATCTAAAGAATAACATGTCAGAGAAAAAAATTGGTCTTGGATCAAGAAGATTTGGGTTCAAGTTCAGAGCCTTGATTAAGACTGTAAATTGCAAAACAATTGCAAAGGTACATTGAAAGAGGAAGTTTTCTAACTTGGAATTCCCTACATCTATTAAATCTTAGGTCCAGATCTCTACTTCTCCCCAAACTACACACAAAATAGGAACTTGAGGTTGGAAAAAACATCAACAATTGAGAAGATCGGGTGGACACTTTTTGAAGGAAATTCTATAATAAGCTGAACTTTGAAGGAGGAAGAAAAAAAGGATGCTTTATAAGAAAAACAGAATTAAAAAAAAGAGTTAGAGCAGTGGAATGCCAAGGTTAGAGAACCAGTAGTGATTCATAACAGAGTTTGCATTACACTTGGGGAATAGGATGCATTCATAGAAGAATTGTGGACAGAGGGTCCATGGAAAAAGATGAGCCTCATTTCTCTAGGATTATCTGAGGAAGGAAGGAAGGAATCAGAGAAGGCTTCATGGTACAAATGGCATCTGAGTTGGAATATCAGATTTGTAAGAAACCTGGCATAAAACAGATATCTTATTGTCTGATCTTGTTTTCTCTTATACTTTTTGTTTCTTCCTTAAGGATATGATTTCTCTCTCATCCCACTCAATTTGGGTCAATGTACAACATGGAAACAAGTAAAGACTGACAGATTGCTTTCAATGGGGGGGGTGGGGGAGGGAAGTAAAATTGGGGGGAAATTGCAAAACTCAAATAAAATCTTTAATAAAGGAAAAAATAGAAATCTGGCATAAGCTCTGGGGGGTCGACCATATTTCTTTTTGCAACCATATTTCTTGGCTCTCAGAAGTCCATAGTTTTATGTGATAGGGAGATGGACATTATTCAGTTCCAATTACAGAAGATTAGAGTTAGAGAGGATTCTGGAATTCATATATCCATAGGAGTACATATTTTGAGATAGTCTAATAACAACAACAATCACTAGTATTCATATAAGTCTTTAAAATTTAAATTCAAATTTGTTATTGATTTATTTTTAATATTAAAAAAAGAAATTGAGTTCCACATTTTCTCCCTCCCTCCACTTTCTCTTCCACCCACTGAGATGGCAAAGAATATGAAATCCACTATAATGTGAAATCTTACAAAATACATTTCCACATTAGCCATGTCCAAAAAAAAAAAAGAAAGAAAACCAGAGAGTAAGAAAATTATACTTTCAGTTAGAGTCAAATTTCATCAGTTATCTCTCTGGAGATAGATAACAATTTTCATCATAAATCTTTCAAAATTGTCTAGGATCATCATATTGGACAGAGTAAATAACTGTTCCACAGGTGATCAACATAACAATATTTCTATTCCTCTGTACAATATTTTCCTGGTACTGTTTGCTTCACTTTCCATGAATTCATATATGCATTTTCAGATTTTTCTGTAAGCATCCAGCTTATTATTTCTTTTTGGTTTTTGTTGTTGTTGTTGTTTTGCAAGGCAAATGGGGCTAAGTGGCTTGCCCAAGGCCACACAGCTAGGTAATCATTAAGTGTCTGAGATCAAATGTAAACTCAGGTACTCCTGACTCCAGGGCTGGTGCTCTATCCACTGTGCCCGCCATCTAGCCACCCCAGCTGCTTATCATTTCTTATAGAATAATAGTACTTCCTCACTTGTTCATATACCACATACTTGTTCAGCCTTTCCCCAATTCATGGGTATTCCTTCAACTTCTAATTCTCAACCACAAAAAACGAGTTGCAATAAATATTTTTGTATCTATAAATCTTTTGTTTTCTTTGATTTCTTTGAGATAACTTAGTAAAAGTATTTCTGGACCAAAGGATCTATATCCTTCAGCCTTTATAGATCTTTGGGCATAGTTTCATATTGTTTTTCAGAATATTTTTATCAGATCACAGATGCATCCAAGTATTTCATTGTTGTTTTAATTTGCATTTTTCTAGTCCGCAGTGATTTAGAGATTTTTTCATGACTATAGATTATTTTGATACTTTTTTTTGAAAACAACCTATTCACATCTATTAATCGTTAACCAATTGGAGAACATTTCCCTCATTTTAAAAGCAAAGAGGCAGTAGTATGTGGAGAGAGGCCTACTTTAGATTTAGAAAGAGTCATGTCTGAGTTTTTCCTTGGACTCATGTTTACTTTGTGACTAAAGGCAAAACACTAATCATCTCAGTGTCTCTAAGACTGCAAATTACAAATGACTGGTTTTCAGGAGGTTTTGAATGGTGTAAGTTTACCTAGATAGGTAAATGACAAAAGGGTAAGGGGATAGATAAGCAATGTGAAGCAACTGTTGTATTTCAGGTATTTTGTTCATCTCTTTATAAGTGTTGTTTTTGTCATTGTTGCTGTTGTTGAGACATTTCAGTCTTGCCCAACTCCCCATGATCCCATTTGTAGGTTTCTGGGCAAAGATGCTGGAGCAGTTTGCCATTTTCCAGTCCATTTTAAAACCTCCTGTACTTTCTCTATTATACCAACTAATAACTTCACAGATCTGTATAAGATGGGAAAGGATGATTGGATCTAATGTTTGGAAAAACTCAGCAATGTGTTGAGAAATTAACACAAAGAGCACAGATACTTAATGTGGTACAATGCAAAGAACTCTAAATTTCCAGCATTTAATTGAGATTTTAGATCCAACTGAGTTATAATCTAGTATAAATTTAGGAAAGTCTTTTACATCCATCCCTTTCTCTCCACTCACATTATAATCACATAGTTCAAGACATTATCACCAATTAAATGTTATTTGTTATCACTACATCAAATCTCTCCATTTCTAACCCAACACCTTGCAACTATGAAACTAATAATTGTAAAGTAGATGTCTGATCCCATCAATAACCTTCAGTGCTTCTCTGATGCCTCTGATTTATAGTTCTTTGGATGTAAATTCTTTGAATTTGATGTTTTTTAAAACCTAACTCCACCCTCACTTTCCAAGTTTATTACCCCTTCCTCCTTTTCACCTACTCTTATGTATCAGTCAAATAGAATTACAAATATTCAATTTCTTGTCTCTGGATATTTATGTAGACTACCCCCCATTCACAAAATATTCTCTATCTTCTTAGAACCCCCCCACTACCTTAAAGCCTCTGAACAAATATCACATTATTTCTTATTTTCCTTTTTGTTAGTATATTCCAACAACAAAATAATTTTATCTTTATTTGGTATAATATATATGTATATATATATATATATATATATATATATATATATATTCTCTTAATTGAATGACTAAGTATATGAGTTTTGATCTTGGAATCAAGAAGTTCTGAATTCAAATACTAATTGTGTGTTCATGAACTTCAGTTTTCTCTATAAAATGTGGGTAATAATAGCATATACTTCACATGGTTATTGTGAAGATTAAATGAGTTAATGTATATACAATACCTCACAAGCATTAAAACATAATGTAAATATTATTGGTGGTATTAATGGTGGTAGTGGTAGAAATAGAGTATACACTCATCTCAGAATATCTTATATCCCACCAGTAGCATATGAATCCACTGAAGATCAAAGCTTTATTTTTTAATGATCCCAGTACTTAATATAATAACTAACTGGCACAATCTAGTAAGACTTAGAGAAAAGCAGATATGTAGAGGAGAAATATTGTCTCCTCTAGTCCACCCTTCTTTGGGTTTTGGAACTGACCACTCTTTCCTCATTCCTCCTTTCGTTGTTCCTATGAGAATGATATAATCCTGGACAACCCCTTCACATCATTGAACTTATGTGTGGAAAACAATAAGAATAGCTGAGTGATGACTCCCCAGTGTCCACCTCCCTTTATAGACAACTACTGGCTATCTTCAATCCTTTATTTTAACTTAGAAGGGAAAAATACAGTGAAGACACCAGTACAGCAACAGACTAGCATCCTCTACTATTGAGAAATTTTGAGTTTTTTTTTAAATCAATAGATTGTTTCACTATCTTAACTCAGAACCCCTTTGTTATGATTTTTTTAAAAAATAGCTATTTTTCAAGGCAAATTTTAGACTTACGTCTTCTTCTTTTGACTAACTCAATTTGTTCATCAGCCTGCTCTGAACCACTCATGATTAAAAACAAGACAAATAATGGCAATAGTTGTGTCCAGTCAAAATTTTGTCTCATAAAGGGAGAAGTTTATAAGGTTGTTGTTCATCCTTAATTTTCAAAGTGGATCAGTAATAGCATAGGTGAGGTTTTGACTTGTACATGAATTGGATTTAAGTGAGGAAGAGTTGGGTAAAGTCATCAGTCATTCTCTTCCTAAGGCATCAAAATCCAGAAGATGGACAAAAAGTAAAGTGGTGGCCCAGGATGCAGTGGATGACCTTGGTGGTATATTCCATGTCTGACCAAGTTTTAAGTCTTTTACTGATTCTACTTCAGCTGCCTTCATGGTTTTTCAGGACATATTATTTTCATCTACTCATTCTTCCAGGCAAAGTCTTTACAAGTTTGGGGCAGATAGTCTCCTAACTCACCAATAGGTTTGAGGTCTATCATTTACTCCCATCTACCAAGATGTTTTATCAAGGCATGACCCCTGCACAAGATAAAACTCCTTGGGGCTACAGGTGAGAGTTGGATGAAGATGGACATCAAAGAAGATAGAATAACTATGGAAAGGACTCACTTAGCCTTCATCCCATATGTGCCTGTTGTTGTTCATTTGCTACTGGCATGTCTCTTGGTGTTACTTTTTGTTGTTCAATTTGGGATTTTCTTAGCAGATATACTGGTGTGGATTGCCATTTCTTTCTCCAGCTCATTTTACAGATGAGGAAACTGAGACAAAAAGGGTTAAGTGACTTACTCACGGTCACACAGCTAGTAAGTGAATGAGGCCAGATTTGAACTCAGAATCTATGTCTTCCTGACTTCAGGTCTAGTACTCTTTCCACTGCACTACCAGAGGTAGTTAGTTCTCCTCAACTCCATAAAGAGATACCATGAAAGACAAAACCTTGTTACTAGTCTTGTAATGTAGAATATTATATTGTAATTTATTGTATGGCAAGTAATGCATTTTATTAGAATGTTATATATTGTAATATAGAATAGACTAGTCTTGTCTGGTGACTGAGGAGAGTAACTATATCAGTCTATTTAAGCCATACATTCCTTCTAGGGAGCTAAAAAAAGAGACAATGATCCAGGATATCTCGTGGTTTAAGATTTCTCAGTAATTTAGTCTTAATCTCCATTCAAGGTAACTATTAGAGTGTTTCTGTCTCTCCTATGTCAGACCCAAATAAACATTATGATGCTGCTTTTCTTTCTACTTTGAATCTATTTCCAGTCTCTCATCTCAACCATATGGGGTCATGCAAAATACATACTCAAGACCCTCTCCATCTGTCCAAAGAATGAGAAGACAACCTATTTGTGAAAATAACTCCTGAGATTTTTGTTTTAAAAATTCTCCATCTCTACCCGGTTGGAGTGAAAAGCAACATATTATTTTAAATCCCCCTTCCCTTATTAATTCAACTTGATGATAAAGCTTCATTTTCAGTATGTATTCCTCCTTTGTAGGGGAAGTAATGAAAGTTATGTTGATGCAGTCTTTGGCACATAGTGGGTTCTCAGTAAACACTTGCTGAATAATTGAACACAGATCAACATTCTAATTTGTACCTTTTTTTTTCCATAAAATGAGAAGTTTGGACACAAAACTTCCTAAGGTACTCAGGCACTCCAAAATACTCTAATTTTGAAGTCTGCCACAGAAACATTTATTTTTCCTCCTGATTTGTTCAACTTGACTCTCTGGTATACAAAGGGACACTTTGAAATTAGAGACTTTGCCCAAGCGGTTTGTCATTCTACAAGCAGAATCACATTTCCTTCCATGCTTGATACAAGCTGTTACTCAAGCAGAAAGTATCATTTAACATTGAATTACTGTTAAATGTTGCTTACCCTTTAATCCCTTAATTCTACACCACCTCTTTATGGATCTCTGGCAGATAGCACAGTTCAAGTGTAGGGGACAGATTTGAATAATTGTGTGTTTATGTACAAGAAGAATATATTAAAATATTTACAAATCAGTACCCTCCTCCAAGAGCAACAAGCCATTCTGTACTAAAGGCACTGGAATCCTGCGGAGTGAATTTTGCATGCCAATGACAGTATTTAGGAAAGTAATAATAGGGTTTTCTATAGAGGTTCTGAGCAAGTTGCTGAAATGTTGATGGTTGATTATAACATACCAGCAGATTTAAGCCCATTCACGAAGCTTCAAAGTTAATAACTGAAACATTGTCAAATGCCAGATCCTTCGTTTCACTCCGCTAATAAATGTAACAGATGGTTTGCAAACATATTTGGTGTCTGAAGGCTGACTGATTGTGTTAGTCTAATAGAAATAGAATGCAGTAATTCTCGGCATGAGAACATGGGAAAAAAGAAAGTCTTGGAAATAACCTTAAGAAAAAATGATACTTTGTCAGAGCATTTTTCTAGAGAAAACATTTAATGCCAATAAATGCCTTTTCCTTCCATAGTAACTTTGGGGATATTTCTCTCATTTTTAAGAGTATTTGAATAATATTTCCTATTTAAAAAAAAGAAAAATATCTTTTATTTCATTTTGGCTGAACAGTGAAATCACCACTATAGACCTTCATCTGTTGCCATGGGAATGATTACACTCTCCCCCAAATTCAACAATATAGCTGCAGCAAAGAAAGTTTCCATGAATTTACTTGAGTTAAAACAATAGTGAGAAAATTCTCTCTCTTCATCTGCTAAACTTTGAGCCTTTTAAATCTAGAGAAAAGTAACTTCTTAGTAATTTCTTAACTGTATGAGTGCCACCATGGTCCTTCCCATTTTGTTGTCAAAGTTTAATTGTGCTTGGAGTAAAAGAAAAGGTGAATTTATACTAAACATGCCTAGATGGAATATTTGGGAAGGATGATATTTGTAGGAAGATCAGAAAGGGTGGATCCTCTAGGCCAGATAAATGGATAAAGTTTTCAGGAATTTAAGCTCTCCCACTTTGTATTACCGGAAAAAGGGCAAAAAAGAACTTAAATAACCCAGAGAGACTAGCAAGAAAATTGGGGATTGGTCATTAAAGAATATTAAAGCTAGAAGAAACTTTAAAGCTCACACTATTAGAGTCTAGAATAACAAAGCAAGACCATAGAATGCAAACTGTTATAATAAAGAATGTCAATTTTAATTTTACTATGAACATCATTGAACATAAAGATTTTACTATATTAAAAGTAGGAAAAACAGAAATGTAAATGTGGCAATGAAATTCTATTAATTAATTTTAAGGAAAATGTTAAATTTAAGATTTTATTACTAAAACTGCCCTGGTAGTCTGTGTCCCCTTCCAAAAGACTTTCTCTTCTCATCTTTTTTCTTTATTGATATTTTTGTGCCATTATTTCTACCCATTAATTCCTTTCTCTCAACTTATTCCCCCAAAATAAAAGTTCTCTTTTATAATGATGTCAAGTATAATAAATACAGACATATACTATATCTGAAAATGTCTGTCTTATTCTATTTGTTCCATTGTTTCTCTGTCAATATGTTGGCAACACACCTCCTCATCAATCTTCAGGAGTCATGTCCTTTTTCATGGCATTGTCTGTAGTCTTTAAGTCTTTCAAATCTGTTTTCATTTACATTGTTATAGTAATGTGAAAGATTGTACTTCTGTCTCTGCCTACTATAGTCTTCACTTGTTCATATAGATATTTCCCAAGTGATTTTTTCCTAAATATATCCTTGTCCTTTTTATAAATTTGCCTCAAAGAAAAAAAGTTGAATTCATCATTTATAGTTTTGTCTTTTTCTTCTTGAAATTCTGGTAACATTTCCAATACCTAGATTACATGCCATTCAGTGCATATACATACGTATAGAAATTGGTAGATATGATATATATGTACATTTTCTGTTCATGTATACATATGTAAAACCATCTTTTATCGAACGCTGATCAGACAGAAATTTCTGTGAGGACCAATCTTCCTTCCCCTTCTCTATGTTTGTAAATTCTTTTTTTCTGATTCATGCCAATTATAAAAAAAAAAATTAAGTTCCAACCCTTTCATTCTCATTTTTTTCATAGATTCCCTTTTCTTTTCCTTGTCTTTCTTTCTTAAAAACAACAAACCAATTTGAAGCCTTTTTGACTTTCTTTTTCTCTGTGTGACTCTTTAAGAAAATATTTTAAAAGAACATCAAGCACATCTTTTCTACCCCGAATTAGAAAATAAGCATGTATTCATTTAGCCTCTTTCCACTCAAATACATTTACTGTTTTAAGGTTTTTCTTGCCCCCATGAAAGTTTGTCAGGCACATTGCAATTTTTTTGAACAAAACAAAAAAGTTCATCTAGATTATTTAGTTCTTTCATATACTACTTAAATTGTCCCCTACTAAACTAATATCAAAATCAATCATCTATTAAAATTGTACCTCACAGTAAGTCATTCCAGGTTTATAATCACCGTGGTAATTTCAAAGATATCTGCTGTCATTCCAACTAGAGTTTGAGCATTTAAGTTGGATTTAAAGCTGAACCTAGATGCAAACTGATGATTGTCACTTTACTCATCCTGTGTTTAGAGTATGATGGCTAGTGTTTCTGTGGCATGTGTTTCTGCAAGAATTCTGAACAAAACAGGTAAAATTATTGGAAAGTGTGGTTGGAGACAAATGGGCAAGGAACTGATATTCTAATTATGAACCAAAATATTGGCCATTGTATTGTTTGAATATTGACCTAGTCCTTACCCAGACTCTCCTTATCAAAGAGATATTTTTATTGGCTCATAAACCAGGAATACATGAGCATGCAGTTCAAGCAGAAGAATCTGATTTCTCTCTACCCCTGGCAGTTTTTAAGTGAGGAGGAAGAAAAGCTATTAACCTCCAGGTTAAGAAGTCCTTCTCTCATTGGGTCGCCATGTGGCTTTGAACGTATGGAAATTTTGTTTGATCTGTTTCTGGTATGTTTAGTCTTTCCTGTCCATAAATGAGAGAAACTGAAATTGAAAAATAAAAAAGTATGGGAGAGAAGAGGTATTTTACTGACTACCAAACTGAAAGTCTACAGAGTCATTGTATTGACCTCACTGCTTTATGCCTGTGAAACTTGGAGAGTCTATCAGAGCCATGACAGGAAACTGAATCACTTCCATTTAAATTGTCTTGGGAAGATTCTGAAGATCACCTGGCAGGAGAATATACCAGATGCTGAGATCCTTTCTCAGGGTAAACTGCCAAACATTCCAACATTCCTCCAGAGAGTGCAACTATGATGGGCCAGATATGTTTTTAGAATGCCAGACATACACTTGCAAAAAACAAACAAACAATTTTATGAAGAACTCATACAAGGCAAGTGCTCACAAAGGGTCAGAAGAAGTGATACTGAGACACCCTGAAGGTCTCATTGAAGAACTTTAGAAATGATTGCACAGTATGGGAGATACTGGCACAGGACCACCCAGCAAGGCATGCCCTCAACAAAAAGGGTGTTTGATTCTATATGAGGAAGACAAAATTGAAGCAGTTCAAAGGAAATGTGACATACACAAGTTTAGACTACCCACTCCAGGTTTCATATGGACTATTTATGCCCAATCAGTATTGGTATGATCAGCCACAGTAGAACATTATATAATGTGTCTCAAACATAGTGTGAATGCCATTTTGATCTTCTTTGATAAGGAAGGACAAGAATCATTTTAAATTCAGTTAACTTTTCCTTTTTACATGTAAGTAATACATATTTTAATTATTGGTTTACATGGTTTAAATATGGTTCCTTTTCATTCCTTTAAGCATAAAATATTTTTCTTGCTTATCTTTGTTGATATTTTGCTTTGTAATTTTTGTCTTAACTAATAACATGATTCCAACTTTTCATTTTTTAGATTCAGGTATATCCAAAAAGAGAATAGATTTTGCTATATCCTCTCATTTTGATTCTGTACATGCATTAACTTTTCAGATACATTTTTTTAATTATAACAGATTTGCTGGTTTGTTTTCTTATATATTCTGTTACTCTACATCCTTTATTTGATTAATTTCTTTACCTCTAAATTTGTTTAAATTCAGTTTATGTTTTTTCTCATTCTTTGATGTTTTAGTTTTATTATTTTTAATAAGCATCTTTCCCTTGAAATTAGTTTGGCATAAAATAATTGTATGGCAAAATATTCCTATAGACTCTTCATTCTCTCCAGTCATTTCCATTTGCTTAACTTTGGCTAGTTGTTGCATTAAACCAAAACTGTATTTTCTCTTATTTATCTGATGTTTTTCCTTCTTTATTGTCATTTCTCTCCCCCCCCAAAAAAAACATTTAATTCAAAATGCACTGTTCCCTTCCCTCATCTGTATACTTTGGCTAATTTTATTTTGCCACTCGATTTTAAATGATTTTTATGAATTGTTTTCTCTATTGTCTTTTCAAATTCAGTTGTCAAGTAGAGAAATCTTTATTAAGCTCCTGTGTGTTTAAACACAATGTCAAGTGCTGGGATACAACTACAATTATAAGAAATACAATCCCTGCCTTCATGGAGCATTTTAATGGAGGAAGACTACATAAAAGAGGTCAAGGGAACCATCCTAGATAATCTTTCAAAAGAAGAGTCAAAACTCAACCAAAGTTAGGTTTCTAGTCTTTGGGTAAGCTCTTTCCCTTTTAGTCAGTCCTTTGTTGCCCAAATGACTCCTCTATGGGTAGCTAATTACCTTCATATTTTATATTTAGTTTTTACTTTGTGTATTAATGTCATCCTCCTATTGTGTGAATTTACTTTACTTGTTATCTTTTTGCAAAAATTCTTTTTTCTGAAGTATCTGGGTTAGTGTAATTTCTGTGACTATCACAGGATCTTAGACTATAACAGATCTGTGACTTTTCATTTTTGAGTTGTTTTTCCCCCAGGACATATATCTTTATTAAAATAAATCTAATGCACAGTTGATGTGCTGGCTGGTTTTTCATAACAGCTCTTTTTTCTCTTCTGTTTTTCTTCCCTATTATAATAAATAATTTGTCAGGTAGGAGAGGAGCACAATATACATATTCAAAAATAAATGTGATGCAGAAACAAAAGGGTGAATAAAAACATGATTTAAAAAAATAGTTATTCTTATAATTATCAAAACATTCCAGGACAGAGTAGCAGTTGAAGTACTAATGAAAATGAGAAACTCAGGCCTAAAATTAATTTGTCACAATTTCATAACATATATTTACTTCATTAACCATTTTCTTCCCATCAAAGGACTAGGGAATCAAGTAGTAGTAAGAAACATTTATATCCATTTGGACTTGCTAGTTGATATATCATACAATCAATGGCATTAGCTTAGCAATTCACAGAACACTGAAGGGGAAAAATAGAAATGCTCTCTCCAGGAGTAGCATGCAAGTTCTTTGAACTGTTGGATTGGATGGAAATTCATCTCATTTCTTTTCTGCTTATTTTTTAGGATTGTTTTCATGAGTTTATTCTCTATGTAGTGAAGATGAAAAAAAATCATCTTCATTTCAACTGGTCTTCATCCTTTCATCTTTCAACTCATTCATTTTTCAAGGGTATTTTGGTTATTTTTTAGTATTTATCAGATTCCTCACAGTATGATAAGCCCTAAGATCTGGTTCAAGCTGGTAAGACAAAGAAACTTCTAAATTCTAAAGGGAGAATACAGACCATGGTACCAACTAAATGTATGCATCTGCTTAAAAGTGTCATAATATTTTATATATTGCTATCTATGATTATATATTCTATGTGTACTGCCTCTTTATTAGCAAAATCTCCTTACCTGCTGACAAATCAAAACAGGAGGGGGTATTATGTTTACTCTTAAACAAGAATATTTTAGTAATGTATAAAAAACATTATTTGTACAAAATAAAAATAAATAAATAAATAAAAATTAAAAAAAAAACTGCGTATGAAAGGAAGTTATATTTTTCCGTAGGAAATTAGTGATAATTGTGACCTGAGAATTGTGAAAGAAGATTTCTTAAAGTATATCAGAATTGAGTAACTTGTGATATATTTCAAGCTTTATCAGATGACAGAATCTTGAGATTTCTGGAGATCTTAGCAGCCAACTACAAAATCCAAACATGACAAAGAATCCCTGCTACTGTAGAAGGATAAATATCTGTCGAATTTTTTTTAATATTAAGAAAATATTATATATCAAAAATGAATAGAAATCATATGATTAGCTTAATAGATGCTGTAAAAGCTTCTAATGAATTACAACATCCATTCTTATTAAAAAAACTAGAAACTATGGGAATAAATGGAGTTTTACTTAAAATACGAAGCAGTATCTAGCTAAAAACATCAACAAATATTATATGTAATGGGGACAAACTAGGAGAATTTCCAATAAAATCAGAGGTTATCACCATTATCACCATTATAATTCAATAAAGTAGTAGAAAGCTAGCTTTAGCAACAAGAGAAGAAAAAGAAAGTATTAAGTAAGAATTAAAAAGTAAGTAAGAATTAACAATGAAGAAACAAAGCTTTCACTCTTTGTAGATGATCTGATGTTATACTTAGAAAATCCAAGAAAATCAACTAAAAATGTACTTAAATAATTGACAAAATCAGAAAAGTAATAGGATATACAATAAACTCACATAAATCATCAGCATTTCTATATATGAACAATAAAGCCCAGGAGCAAGAGATAAAAAGAGAAATTCCATTTAAAGTAACTGAAGACAACATTAAAAAACTTCAGAATCTACCTCCCAAGGTAAACCCAGAGACTGCATGAAAATAATTACAAAGTACTTCTCACACAAATAAAATCAGATCTAAACAAATGAGAAACAAATGCTCATGGTTAGGTCAAACTAATATAATAAAAATGACAATTTTATGCAAATTAAATTACTAATGCAGTGCCATACCAAACTACCAAATAATTATTTTACTGAGTTAGAAAAAAATAGTAATAAAATTCATCTGAACAACAAAAGGTCAAAAAAATCAAGGAAACTGATGAAAAAAAGTAAAGGAAGGTGGTACAGTTCTATCTGAACTAAAATTATACTATAAAGCAGCAGTCATCAAACTGCCTAGTACTGCTTAAGAAATAGAGTAATGAATTATTGGATTAGGATAGATTCAAAAGAAATAGTAATAAATGACTACAGTAATCTAGCTTCTGGAATAGGAACTCAGTATTTGACAAAAACTTGTTGGGGAAACTGAAAAATAGTATGGCAAAATCTAGGCATAGACCCACATCTCACACCTCTACCAAAATAAGGTCAACATGGTTAGAGGATTTAGACCTAATGTGTGATGCCATTGATAAAATAAAAGGCCAAGAAATACTCTACCAGATCTGTGGAAATGGGAGAAATTTATGAGTGGGGAAGAAATAGAGTATATTATAGATTGCAAAATGAATGATTTTAACTATATTATATTTAAAAAGGTTTTGCACTAATAAAATCAATGCCGCCAAAATTAGAAGGAAAACAGAAAGCAGGGAAACAATTTTCTCAACTAGGAATTCTGATAAATGCCTTATTTCTAAAATATATAGAGAAGTGCATCAAACTGATAAGGTTACAAGTCATTCCCCAATTGATAAATAGTTAAAGGATATGAATAGATGTTTTAAAATGAAATTAAATATATATATATATATATTCATATGAAAAAAATGATCCAAATCATGATTTTTTTAGAGAAATACAAATTAAAACAACTATGAGGTATCAACTCACACCTGTCATATTGACCAAGGTGACAAAAAGGGAAAATTATCAATATTTGAGAGTTTGTGGGAGAATTGGGACTTTAATGCATTGCTGATGGAGTTGTGAACTGATCCAACCAATCGGAAAAGCAATATGAAACTATACCCAGGGAGCAATAAAACTAATCATACCCTTTGACACAACAATTTCAATACTAGGTTATATGCATAAGAAATAAAAAATGGAAAAAGGTCAGCATGTTCAGTTCTTTTTATAGTGGCAAAGAATTGGAAATTGAGGGAATACCCATCAATTGGGAATGTTTGACCAAGTTATGGCATATGAATGTTGCAGAATACTATTGTCCTATAACAAAAAATAAATGGTCAGACTTTACAGAAGAATGGAATGAATTACAGGATCTGATACTAAGCAAAGAGAGCAGAACCAAAGGAACACTCTACATATTAGCAATTGTGAGTTGATCAACCTTGATAAATGCATCTCCTCTTATCAATTCAGAGAGATAAGACAACCTTATTAGATGGCTATGGACAATGCCATTCCCATCCAGAGAAAGAAAAACAAAGCAAAACAAAAGGGGAAAAAGCCTTCTGAATCTAAGGAACACCATATTTACATATTTATAAAAAATTCTATTATGTATTTCTTTCCCTTAATCTTAATTCCTCATATCAAAAATGACTAATCTGCAAACATTATTAAAGCGACTGTGTATGTACAATATTGACCTGACTATCCACCGATGAGAGGAGGAGGATGGGAAGGGAGAGTGGAAGGAAATTATGCAACTTAAATATATATATATATATATATATATATATATGTATATATGTATATATATGCATATGGATTAGAAAAAATGGATTTGGAAAAAAAATATCTATTAAAAAAGAAAAAGAAAATAATATTTGTGCCAGTCTCAGGTTTTCTGAGTGCTCCTAGGGCAGTATGGGCCCTAATCTGATTTAAATTCAATGCTATTGTTCAATGTTCATTCAAAAAGTAAATTCACCAATCCAAGAGCAACCTCCACTCTATCCTCTACCAGTACTCAAACTTTCATCCTTTCAGAATCAGTACCTTTTCTTAAGATGGTCCCCATTGCCTAATGGTATTGGGTGAAATCCTAGAGAAATAAAATTCCTGTCTAATCTATTTTTCATTATTGTTGTTATTTTGTCTCCTGTTTTAAGGTTCAAATTTTAGATTACCACAGGTCAGATCCTCTATCAACTATATCACCTAGGTACTAGGTAGGGGCAACTAGGTAATAGTGGAGAGAATTCTGACCCTGGAGTCAGGAAATTTTGAGTTCAAATTCAGCCTCAGACACCTACTTATGAAACTAGATAGGGGCAGCTAGGTGGCATAGGTGGATAAAGCACCGGCCTTGGAGTCAGGAGTACCTGGGTTCAAATCCGGTCTCAGACACTTAATAATTACCTAGCTGTGTGGCCTTGGGCAAGCCACTTAACCCCATTTGCCTTGCAAAAAAAAAAAACTAAAAAAGAAAAAAAAAAAGAAACTGGATGTCCCACCTAGCAGCTAGATGGTAAAGTAGATGAAACACCTAGCTTGGAGTCAAGAAGACTCATCTTCCTGAGTTCAAATTTGGCCTACTAGTATCTACTATTGGCCTATTGGTATCTACTATTAATAGATATCTACTAATTTTGTGACACCAAGAAAGTCATTTTACTCTTCTTTCTTCAGTTCCTTTCCTAAAATATGAACTGGAGAAAGCAACCATAAACACCTCAAGTATCATTGCCCAGAAAACCCTGGATGGAATCACAAAGATTCAGATGTGGCAGATATAACAACTTAACCAAAACATCAATGCCCTAGTAGACACTTCTCTTTTATCCTTTCCAATCCAAAACTGTTGCCCTCAGCAGTAAAAACAAAAATCAAGCTTCTCTGCTTTCTCCCTGTTGTCAGTTATCAGGAATCAATCAGCAAAATGTCAGGATGCCCATCTCCTAAACAATCATGATAGTCCTGTGAATGAGGCATTGACGCAGTAGGAAAATAATTTTGAAAGAACATTTTAAGAAATGATGTGTGTGTGTTGGCATTGGTCATGACTAACCCTCACTGCTCCTTTCCAAAGTATAAACTCCATGGTTCCCAAGCAGCAAGTGGTATGCTTGTAAAGAAATACATATAGGGGCAGCTAGGTGGCGCAGTGGATAAAGCACTGGCCCTGGAGTCAGGAGTACCTGGGTTCAAATCTGGTCTCAGACAATAATTACCTAGTTGTGTGGCCTTGGGCAAGCTATTTAACCCCATTTGTCTTGCAAAAAAAAAAAAACCCTGAAAAAAAAAAAGAAACATATAGCTTGGGATAACCAGTCCCTAATGTAATTCCCACAGAAAACCATCCTAGAGAAAACATGACAAGTAGGTGTCATAGGTTCAATTAGCTATAGAAGATCACAGGATCTTAGTCTTAGAATTGAAAGGGATTGATCATTAATTCTATCTGATTTAGCATGAAAAAATTGAGCCCTATGACTTAGAAAGATAGAAGAATAACTGTTTGAACTCAGCTCTTCTGACTCTAGATCCCATGTAGTTAACAACACACTATATGGTAGTAGATGAGTCACTTAAGGTCTTCATTGCAGCCCAACCATAATTCAAATCTCACTTGGTCCTCTGCCTACACTCTCTATTTCAGCATGATCCAACTGGTTTGATCAATAATACACTAATTCTATTTCTCCTAAGTCCTCCAGATCCTCTAGCTAACTTTTGGCCCAGGCAAAAACACTGATAATAGTTAAAGGTATCTGGTCTCAATCAGGCTGGAAGAAAATATGCCCTCTACTGTTCTTTTTCAATTTCTTATCACTGATGGATTATGTATATAAAGGTAATATTTTGCTAATAGTCTCCCCACATTTTACAATCTACTTAAAATTCAAAGAAACAGGGACATATTTCATTGCATAAAAGATCGACCAGCAAAACTTGCTATGCTTTTTTATATAAAAATTATATTTGCTTCCATGGAACATGACACAAGTGTTCTTTTATGTTGAGCTAGCAGATTTCATAGATAACCCTGAATTTTATGGATGAGGCAACTGAAGGCCTCAGAAGAATAAAGGACAAAAATAGTAAGCAGGTAAATCAAGATTCAAACACAGATCCTCTGACTGTAGATATAATGTTTATCTAGCTACAACACATTAAAGGTTATAATTCAATGGAGAATTTTTTACAATGGACTTTTTTTCACTCTTGTAGGAAACAATGTGAGGTAATTAATTTAACAGAGTACTTTTAAAAAATTCCTGCTATTATTTTTCATCCCATTTTCAGAAATGTTTTAAAATAATAAATAATCTGACCTTATTTATTTTCCTTCCAAGAGATATGACAGAATTATCATGACTTGACGGAGATATAAATAAGTATATAACAAGTTCCATGAAAGGAAAAGATACTGGAAGATGACAGGTTCAGATTTTGCCAGTTATAGTAGCATGTACACCTTTCTGCATATTACCAGAGCATCTGTAGCTATGCAAAGAGAAAAAGGAAAGGTGTCACCTTTTTTAGTCCTAGGGAAACTACTCCAATTTTCATTAGTCAATTTTTTCTGAAAATGTGTTTGTGAAGAGCCATCAAATGATTGGGATGAATCTCTGCTTCCTCCATAATCATATCTTTTGGATGATTTTGAGTACTAGAACAATTAACAGTGCTTCTGTTAGGAAATCATATTTTTCCCTGCCATATCAAGCAAGAACTGTTTACTGAAACTTGTATAATAAAGGCACTTATATAGTTAAATGGTATTAAGTGATCTTTAGAAAAGTATAACCTGAAGCAATATTGCCTGTAAATTGACTATCACTGATTCACTGTTTAATGTAAAATTTGTATCCCAATCTCCTCAGGCTTCACCCTCTACCTAATTCCAAGTCCAGTAATGGAATGGGGATCTACCCTTTGCCCTCTGGATAAGGGGCAGGACCATGAATATCTGCATTGGATCTCCACTAGATACCAGTATTCTCTGACTCACTTGCCCAATAAGCTCTTCTCGACTCTCTTTTGTCTCTGTCTTTCTTTACTTACCATTTTCTTATGTGTTGTAACTTCTTTTAATAAATTTTTATTTTCTTTCCGCCCTTGCTTTATCTCAGTCTGGAATAAATGATTCCTCGTAGGCAAACTGAAATCAAGTAGCCAGTGGCTACAATCTAAAAGTTAACTTATGGATTCCTTCTAGGACTGGGAAATCCTAGATTCCATTTTAATTAAACCCTGTGCTCATAAGCTAAGATCCCCACAGTTGAGTAACTGGGTCACTCACCATGACACATTTTATAAATGGCTCATGAATACTTAGTCCAGAGCTGTTAAAATGGTTTTTATTTAGATATCTTTTTTCTATTTTTTGGTTTATTTATTTTATATTATTACAATAATCTTGTTGTGGGAGTAAACATAAATGCTCCTCTCCCCCCCAAAAAGATGAGAAATCTCAAGAATAGTGAGAAGGAAGAAAAATGTACTTCAGTCTATGTTCAGATTCCAGTGGCTCTGTCTCTGGTATAAGTTGCTTTCTTTATCGTAAATCCACCAAAACAGTTACTTCAATATTTTTCCCACAGTTGCTATTACTACTGGTATTTTCCTCCACCCTATTCCTTCCCACTCTCATTTATTCAATTCTTTCTCTTCTTTCACCCTGTCCCTATTCAAAAATGTGTTATATGTGAGAATCCTCTCCCACAATCTTCCTTTTGTCCTTTCACCTATGCCTCCATTCCCCCCCTGTTGTGGCTGGCTTCCTTGGGGCCCACAGCAGTGGTGACCTCCCTCCCAGAGGGGAGCTGAGAATAAGGAGTCAAGCCACTACTGCCTTATGCCTATAGCTCAATTTTATTACTGCTTAGCTATTACATATATACTGTTAGGTCTTCCAGGGTAGAAAAAGAATAATGAAGTAATTGGGGCTGGTTCAAGCAGGGTGTACATGCAGCGTCTTGCATTACAGGATAGGGGGGTACATTAGGGAGGGGGTAATAAGGCACAGCTGTGTCTAGTGCCCTTGGTCAGTGGGGCTGAATGTCTAGCCCCCAAGGACTCCAGCTCCCAAGGATTATGGCACACCTTTATCTCTGAGGACAGCTTGCCAGCTTCTGAGATTATCCAGGTGGCTGTTTACTTGGAAATGATTTGTGTCATGGAAGTTAGAATAGCCTGTGTACCCACACCCACACACACACATTCTCCATTATCCCATCCCTTTCTTTTCAATTTTCACTAGGGTAAGATAGATTTTTATGCCCTATCAAGTGTGTATGTTATTTCCTCTCTAAGCCATTTCTGAGGAGAATGAAGGCTCACTCATTACCTCTTGTCTTTCACCTTTCCACTCCATTGCAAAAGCTTTGTCTTTACTCTTATGTGAAATATCTTAGCCCCTTCTTCCTCTCCTTTCTCTTCTTCCCAGTACTTTCATTTATCAGCCACTTATTCCCATCATTTTACTATATTATACAATTATATTAAGCTCCCTCCTGTGCCTTGTCAACATAAACTCCTTCTCACTGCTCTTATAAATGAGAAAGTTTATATGAGTTATCAGTATCTTCTTCCCATGCAAGAATACAAACAGTTCAACTTCATTAAATTCCTCATAGTTAATCCTTGTCTGCCCCCTCTATGGTTCACCTGAATCCTATACTTGAAGATCAAGCTTTCTGTTCAGATCTGGTCATTTCAAAAGGAAAGTTTGAAAGTCCCCTGTTTCATTCAAAAGTCCATCTTTTACCCTGAAAGATGATGTTAAATTTTGCTGACTAGTGGATTCTCGGTTGTAAACCAAAATCTTTTGCCTTTCAAAGTATCATATTCTAAGACCTACATGCCCTTAATGGTGATGCTGCCAGATCCTGTGTAATCCTGACCACAGAGCCAGAGTAGTTGAATTGTTTGTTTCTGGCAGTTCTTAGTATTTTATCTTTGACTTGGGAGCTTTGGAATTTGGCTGTAATATACTGGAAGGTTTCTTCTGGGATCTCTTTCAGGAGGTGATCATTGAATTCCTTCAATTTCTGTTTAACTCTCTGCTTCTAGGATCTCAGGGCAATTTTGCTGGATTGTTTCTTGAAAAACGAAGTCTAGGATCTTTTCCTGGCCATGACTTTCAGGTATTCCCAATAATTTTTAACTTATCTCTCTTGCATCTGTTTTCAAGGTCAGTTGTTTTTCCAATGAGATATTTCACATTTCCTTCTAATTTTTGCCTTTTTTGTAGAATAGTTTCATTTCTTCCTGATTTCTCACAAAGATATTGGTATCTTTTTGTTCCATTCTTCATTTGATGGAGTTATTTTCTTCAGAGAGTCTTTTTTATCTCCTTTTCCAGGTGGCTAATTCTGCTTTTTAAGGCGTTCTTCTCCTCATGTGCCCTTTGTGATGCTTTTTTCCATTTGGCCTAAACTAGTTTTTAACATTTTATTTTATTCAGAATTTTTTGTATTTCTTTCACCAAGTTGTTGACTTGGTTTTCATGATTTATCTACATCCCTCTCATTTTCCCTCCTAATTTTTCCTCTGCTTCCCTTAATTGCCTTTCAAAGTATTTTTTGAGCTCATCCATACCGAGAACATTTTCTATTTCTCTTGAAGGTTTTGGATACAGAAGCTTCAGTGTTGTGATCTTTTGAATCTTCCATGGGACCAAAGTAATTTTCCATAGTCAGATTCTTCTTTTTCTTATGTTTGCTCATTTCCACAGGCTATGACTTATTTACTGCACTTCCAAGGGTTAGGAGATTTTGGGGCATAGCCCAAAGGGCCCTTAAGTCCTCCAAGGCCTTATGAGAGGCTCTGAGTGCTCTCCTGGCTTTGCTTTGTTATGTGGATGACCACAGGCCCTCCCCTCTGCTCTGGAGATGGGAGGGGAGTCCCCTGCTCAGCTATGGTGGTATGGACCCAGATTGTAACCTGGATCTGAGTGTGGGAAAGTAACTGAGTGATACCCCAGGAGAGCAGAGAAACTTCTGCAATCTCCCCTGGACTCCCTTACTGTCTGTGGACTGCACTCAGGAGGTGGAGGCTGGATTCCCCAATTCCCACTGCAAGTTCACATTGCAAGGCTTCTTTGAGGCCAGCATTCACTCCGCATTCACTCTGGTGTGGCAGAATTCTCTCACTATCCCTTCAAGCTGTTCCTGGTGATCCCTGGGCCAGGAAATCTGTAAGCCTCCCCATCTTCCATGGATCAAGGCATCCCCCAGGGAATCTAGACACTCAAGCCCTGTAAGGCTGCAGTGTGCTGCACTGTGGCTGTGCTTGCATGGGCTTTTTCCAACCCCCAGTCCCAGTGAAACCAACCTTTCCTGTGAAACTCCTAAGTTGTCTTTCACTGAGAAATTATATCATTCAGTATTTCTGTGGGTTCTGCCCCTATAAATTTTGACTTTTGAAGTTTTGGGGAGAACAAGTTTCCAGGAATTCCTACCTTCATGCTACCATCTTGGTTCCACCTTCCTTTATTAAGATATTTTAACAAAATGGCATACCTCTCCAGGTGGGAGAAAGGGGGACCAAGAAAGAGAACATTGATGTAAAAAAGAAGAGGAGGAATGAAAGTTCAAAGAGCTAAGAGAACAAAGAGCATTTAGATTATTTGAAGCTAAGAAACTTAAGCAGTCATTGATAGTGGTCAATAGTGTCAAATACTATAGAGAATTGAATTTGGGGATTAGGAATTCAATGATGACTTTGAAAAGATCATTTTGTGTTAATCATTCAGTAAGCATTGAGACTACAAAACCAAAAGTAAAGACAAAGTCATCTCTGTCCTCACCAAGATCTGTTCCTCAAACATTTTCAGTTCTCCCTAAATTATAGAGACTTTGACTGTTAACCATTTGAAATATGGGTCCATGGCTCTCCTCTCTTTTTCTGAATAACTGCAATATCCAAAAGTCCGATGTCTCAGAGCCCACTCCTTAGCATTTTCAATCTCAGTTCATCATCATGACTTGAATGAAACTTTTTCTATCCTCCAATCAGCTGATAGTGCAGTCAGAGAACTTAGTGTTGCCAAAATGTAGATTAAATGAAGATTAATGGGAGCATAAGGGACACTATTGGTTCAGGGAATTATGAATATAGGAAATTTGTATTAAAAACAAATATTGTTATCCTTATACTGTTAAATTTTGTAAAAATATAAACTGTTATCTTCTCCTAGGATGTAAAGTGACTCCTATTGATCCATTGTTAAATGTAAAATTTGTACCTTTTCCTTGATGGGTCAAGCTTACAATGGTGTAAACTTAGAGATTACTTAACTTGAGACAGGAAGGTTAATACATAGCTTGCCTATTGGAGAATACCTGAGCCAGGTGTTAGAATGCTCCCCAAGTGCCAATCTTTGTCCAACCCGTTGTGTATAGAAGTCCTCTTCTTGATCCTACCTTCACCTTTCAAGGATGCCTCTCTCTCTGTGTGTGTGTGTGTCTCTGTCTTTCTCTCTCTCTCTCTCTCTCTCTCTCTCTCTCTCTCTCTCTCTCTCTCACACACACACACACACACACACACACACACACACACACACACATACACATACACATTCAAATCTCGCCAATACTGTTCTCCAAGTGCTTACTGCTTTTCTAAGAGGAGAAAAGTTTTTAATCTGTATACTTTATAAACCTTCAATAATGAATCCTCAAAAGTTTTAAATCCCAGGGATGTACATGAATTCATTCATTTCCAACAACTCTCCATCTACAACTTGGTGACAGCAAATCTTCTGACTACAACATCAATTAATTGAAGGGATAGAAAAAATTTCATTCAAATCATGATGATAATATAATTGAGATTAAAAATGCTGAGGAGTGGGTTGTGAGATGGTAAAATATTGGATATTGAAGTCTTTCAGAGAAAGAAAGGAAAGTGGTGGTCCCATATTTCAAAAGGGTTTTAACAGTTAAATCCTCTATAGTTTGGGGAGAACTGAAGAATAGATCACCAATCAGTAAACAAGTATTAAATGTTTATAATTTGCCAAGAAAATTTTTGGCAAAGAATGAAAAGAAAGAAAAAATAAGGAGAGAGAGAGAGAGAGAGAGAGAGAGAGAGAGAGAGAGAGAGAGAAAGAAAGAAAGAAAGAAAGAAAGAAAGAAAGAAAGAAAGAAAGAAAGAAAGAAACTCTGATTTTATAGAGTTTAACAAGACTGAAGGTATGACAGAGAAAGGAAAATAGAATAATTTCCTGGTGAAGATGGAGAAAGATGAGGGTTTTTTGGTTATTTCAATTTATCTTATATTTAGCTAACTTTTAAATAATCATTTATATATTATGTCCTCTGTGAGTCCCTAAGTTCCTTTAGAATAAGGAATCATTTCACAACTTAGCACAATATCTAGCATCATCATAATGATGATATTTGTCCCATTTTCAAAGAAGATCATGACTTCGGGGAAGTGATGTCATGACCAACAAGTGAATTGAATTTGAGTCATGGCTAAGTCATCAGCCTCACCTTTTCCTCTGGAGCCATATAGGCCCAGTGGTCAGATATATAGATGATCCTGGATGTGAGACAGTCAGGGATCAGTGAATTATTCACAAAGTCACACATCTATAAGTGTCAAGGATATGAGGCTGGATTTGAACTAAGTTCCTCCTGACTCCAGTACCAGTGCTCTCTATATTGCACCACCTACCTGCCCAAATTATAACAGCAAATAATAGGTGCTAAATAAATGTATATTAACTGACTGACTGACTGAAGCTAATGATTTAACCTTCTAAAGGACAACCACCTCACTCTCTTTATCCAAATAAAATGAGATAGCTACAGATAGAAAATAGTCTGTTAGCACCAAGGGAGAACGTTAAGGGTTAAGCAAAGTAAGTGATGCAGTCTTTTTTAATGGTAATTGGATTGACTGTGGGCTTAAAACTTTGAAGAGAATAAAAATTCATCGTGTCAAAACTGGAACAAAAAATAGTGGTTTCATGTAATATTATTGTAATGTACAATGTGTTATTAAAATATAATGTGTAATAAAAGTTCATGTTGAATAAGCAGTAGTATTGCTAATGAGCTTAGATACAGAAATCACTGAAAACATTAAAATCTGTTGAAATGAATCAGAGAAATATAGAGGCAATAGAGCAAAATATCCTATTTTTCAATCAGGTCAAAGAATCTTTTAAATTAGAGGTGGTCTTTTCTATATGGGTCGGAAATCTAAAACTGGAGGAGTCATTATAGACCATCTATTGCAACTTCTTCATTTACAAGTTTGATGATTGAGAAAGCAAGAACATGCTTGAAGAAAAGTCTTATTGAGAGCAATGATCAGAAGTGGAATGTGAACTGAAATTCTTGACTCCAGAGCCATCATTTTAAGAATAACAGCAAAGCAGTTACAAAGCCTTTGTATAGAACTTTAAGGTTTGTAAACTGCTTTAATTATGTAAATTAATATGATTTCATCTTAATGTCTTTTTCTTTAACATATTTTAGAAAAAATATAATATATGTGTGCATGCACATACATATGTGTATATGTTGATAAGCATATACATGTATATAACCTACATCTATGAGTAGATGAGATAAAATAATGCAATAAATTATTAGCAATAATAATATAACTTCCTTACCAACCACAAAATACTATCACAATATCATTATTTTTAAATGCATTTTTTTATTCAAAAAGAGTTCTGAATTTGAATCAGGAGAGACTTTTGTTTTGAAGCCTTCTTCATAGGCAAGGAATTTAACCTCTCTGAACCTCAGTCTCCTTATTTCTAAAATAAAAGTCTGGATTAGTTGAATTTTAAGGAACTGTCTAGTTCTATCCACTGGGCCTACATTAAGTGATATTGTGTCAATAATGCCTGTACTTCATGAGGTTGGTATGAGACTCAAATGGGACAGAAAATCAGACAGACAGACAGATAGATGATGGATAGGTGAGAGAAAAGACAGTGAGGGGGAGAGAAAAATAAATAGATAGGTAGAAAGGTAGGTAGATAGATAAGGCTTTGTAAACATTAAAATGATATAGAGATGCCAGTTATGGTTACCATCGTCTATCCATTGATATTTTCTGTTCTATTAATATACAACACTCATGTTCCTGATTGACCACTTGGTATCCTAGTCACACAGATAATAATGACAAGTGCATAGGGATACATATGTAAGGCAGCTTCTTGACTGCAGCCTCTCCTTCACCTTTGCTACTCCACCATATGATTTAGGAAAAACTCAGTATAACTTTTCTTCCTGTTACATAGACCCAATCCAGGGAAATAGTAGCAACAGCAAATAGGTGACTTGTCCTACTTTAATTTTAGGATGGACTTCTTTTATAACTCATCTCTGTTTCTTGCTCTGTAGAAGTGGAAGCATCTTAAACTCTCAAGACATTTTTTTAATTGGAGTTTCGAGATAGACACTCTGAGTTAGGTTAAGATTTAATCAGTACACTGCTTTTAAAGTTACAGAACACAAATTAGTATGTTCTAATATTTGATCTTCTACCTAGATACTGTGGGAGGCTTAACTGCATTATATGGCAGACTTCTCATTTAATATTTAATTCTACAGCAGCACAGACTAGACGGTAATTTGTGCAGAGAACAAGTTAATAATGCAGTGACCAAAGCCCAGAAATATTTCTACATGCTATCACAGAAATGGCTTCCATATCATAAGTCTGTTTTCTCCAAATCAGGAAGTGATACCCCTTGGGGGCAATTGCAAACCCCAGCGACTATCAGCAATTTGCTGATAGTCAAATTCAGGCCAGATTTCCTTTAAACTGCTGCCCAGTGACAACTTCACTAATCTCAAAGTCCCAAATAGCTTAGTTTAAGTTAAAACCCATTGTAAATCAGCATGTAATCATGCCACATCAAGCATTCTATTAGAGAGCTGATATTTGGGCAATTTAATGCATTCTTCCTAAGCAGTTCTTTGAATCTTCCCATGCCCTAATTAAGACCTACATATCATCCCCAAATACTTTTATCCCATCATGGCAACATATTTTAACTAAGAGCAATATGCAGATACTTATGTGATAGAAAATATTTTTGAAAGCTTATATATATATATATATATATATATATATATATATATATATATATATTCTGTTAAGCCAACCCATATCTTTCACAAACAAATATATAAATCCTCAAAAGTTTGTGTGTAGGGACTTAGATAAAGACATATGCACTCAGATCAATGCAATTTAATTAAGTAGGAAGCATTTATCAGCTTGAAGAAACACATTTATGCTTCTAAAATTACCGCACCATCTCAATGGTATAATTGTTTCAGGACCATAGAGAAGCAACATCTTATTCAATGAGGACATGTGAGCATTTCTTCTTAAACTATTTCCTAAGCAATGTAACTAGAATGAAAGATTTTTCCAAGACAAAATCTTTCTTTGGGTTCTAATGAAATTCCTCCACAGCACCTATGAGAAAATTATCTAATATTACATGTTAGGTATTTTAGTGCCCTATCAGTCTCATAAAGAGTATAAATATTAAAATCAGTCATTCAAAATCAAGAGTTACCATGAATAAAAAGAGAAATGCAAAATATATATTATTAGAGTTTCATTTTGTACCCTTGAAAATGGAAATTCCCTCATCCCAATTCTTTTCAAATTTATTTATTTTTAGCATTCTTTCAACATTTTGAGTTCCAAATTCTCTTCTTCCCTTCTATTCCTGCCTTACTAATCGAGAATCAAAAAACATGATACAAACTATACATGTAAAATCATGTAAGACACATTTCTATATTATCTATATACAAAACAAAGCAAAAAGTATTATATTTTAATTTACACTCAGTGATCTCTGTGGAGGAGGATATTATTTTTAAAATGTGATTCCTTTAGAATTGATTTGGATCTCCCTGGAGTCAGGAGGACCTGAGTTCAAATCCAGCCTCAGACACTTACTAATTGTCTACCTGTGCGACCTTGAGCAAATCAATTAACACCACTGCCTTGTAAAAGCAAAAAAAAAAAAAAAAAAAAAAAAAAAGCTTTGGGTCATTTACTGGTGAGAGTAGCCCAATCTTTCACAGTTGATTATCATTACAATATTATTGTAATGTGAACAATGATGTCCTAATTCTCACATCATTTTGCTTCAGTTGGTAAAGGTGATTTTTTTGGAAATCTTCCACCTCTATCTTTTTGAAAGCACAGTACAACTCTATCATAATTATATGCCACAATTCTTCAGTCATTTCCCAATTGATGACTGTCCCCTCAATTTCTAATTCTTTGCCACCACAAAAGGAACTCTTATACATATTTCATCTGTATGGGTCTCTTTTTTTATTTAGGACACAGACCTAGTAGTGGTATTTCTGAAACAGAGTATACTTTGTAACCCTTTTGACGAAGTTTGAGGATGTGTTCCATAATGATGGAACTAGTTCTCTATTCTGTCAACAACTGGCTATATTACCCATTATCCTCCTTCCCTTTCGGCAAATGCTGTGTTTATGATAGGTATGATGTGGTAGCTCAGAGTTATTTTACTTTGCCTTTCTCTAATAGCTATCTAGAGTTTTTCATATGATCATATTGATTTCATCTTCTGAAAATTGCCTTGTTCATATCCTGTGGCTGCACAGCAATTTGGGAATGACATTTAGTTTTATAAATTTGACATTATTCCCCATATATTTAAGGAATGACGTCTTTATCAGAGAAAGTGGTAAAAAGTAGCTTTTCTTTTTATCTCTTTTAATTAGATTTATTTTTGCTTTTGCTTTCTTTGAGATCATGATTGTTACCCTTGCTATTTGTATTTCAGCTGAAGCATAATAGATTCTGCTTCCTCCCTTTATTATGTTTGTATGTCTTTTTGTTTTTAGTGTGTCTCTTCTAAACAATATAGTCATATTTCCAATTCAATCTGTTATTCATTTCCATTATATTATTTAAGTTTTTTCCATTCACATTCATAGTTACTGTGTATGTGCATCCATTATATTTTTTTCTGTTGATTTTTCTTTTTATCCTGTCCTTCCTCTAAAGTCTGTTTTGCTTCTGACTACTGTCTCCCTAAATTTACCCCTCTATTTCATCCCTCAAACCCATATTTCTTAGCTCCTTTTTCTTCTATTTCCCTATTGGGTAAAACAGATTTCTGCAACCAATTGAGAGTGTATACACATATGTGCGTATATAAATACATGCAAACATGCCTGAATTCATGCATGGCACATATAATCAATTGTATATATATATATATATATATATATACATACATACATACAATATGTATATATACATTCATACATGCATACATACCTGCATGTATACATGCATATTCGCAAATTGCCCTCTGTTTATGTAGACTCCTATCTATACTAATAATGATAAAACTTTTAGAAGTTGCAAGAATAACCTTCCCATATAGTAATGTAAACAAGTTAATTCTATTGATTCCCATATCATTACTCCTTAATTTTACCTTTTTGACTTGTCTTAAATCTCTCATTTGAATATTAAATTTTTATAGAGTTCTGATCTTTTCATCAGAAGTACTTGAAAATCATCTTTTTCATTTTATGTTCATTTTTTTTCAGGAAAGATTAAACTTAGCTTTTCTGGGTAGGTTATTCTTGTTAGTAATTGTAGTTTTTTTAATCCTCTGTAATATCCTTTTCTAAGCCCCATGCTTTTTTAAAATGACACTTACAAAATTTTGTTTGAGAGTGTGTTTAGCTATACAATACTTAAATTATTTCTTTGTGGTTACTTGCAATAGTTTCTCCTTAATTTTGAAACTCTGAAATTTGACTATAATATACCTGGGAGTTTTCATTTTTGGATCTCTTTTGGGAAATATGTGTAAATTCTTTCCATTTCTAATCTACTCTTTGCATCTAAGACAGTGAGGAAATTTTCCTTGATAGTTTTCTTGAAATATGCATACACTATTTAGTTATAGATTCAGATAGTCCAATAATTCTTAAATTACTTATTCTCTATCTTTTACCAAGTCATTTTCTAATGAGTTATTTCATGTTTTTTTCCTACATTTTTCATCCTTTTGATTTTATATTATTGATTCTTTGAGTCTGATGGATTAATTAGCTTCTAGTTGGTTATTTCTAGCTGTTAAAAGAATTATTTTCTTCAGTGAATTTTTGTTTCTCTTTTTACATTTAGTTTATACTGTTTTCAAAGGAGTTCTTTTCTTGAGAGAATTTTGGTTCCACTTTGATCATTAAGTCAATTCTACTTTTTGAAAGCATTATTTTCTTCAGTATTTTTGTGTCGCTTTTACCAATCTGTTCATTCTTATTCCATAATTTTCATGCACACTCTCATTTCTTTTCTAATTTTCTTTTCTCTAGCATTTTTATCTTTTTTTAAAAATATTTTTCAAAGAATTCTTCCTGGTCTTGGGGACAATTAGAAGCTTTCTTTGAGACTTAGTTTTCACATTAGTGTCTTCTTCTTTTAAGTTTATATCTTGCTCTTCCCTAATATCATAGTAGGATTTTTTGTCAAGTTGTTTTGTTGTTATTATTTGTTTATTTTTCCCTCTGTTCACTTTAAACTATTCCAAAATGGTAGTGACATTCTATGCCAAGCTTCAAGCTTTTCAGAGCTAGTACTATGGGTCTGAAAGTTTTTGGTGTTTCCAAGATAGTGTTATTTTGGAATAAGTTTGTTTACTTCTCTTCTAATCTTCATTCTGGTCTTTACCCAGGAATGTGCCCTGTCCCCAGACTCTGCAAGTGCTAGTGCTCCTCTTGACCCTGAAACTGTGGCCAAGATCCCTGCTCTCTTGTGATCATAAGCACTCTTCTCTTCCCTAGAATTTTGTATAGATAAAAAAGATGCCAATCAGTAGTAGCTTACCTGTGGGAACAAAAGGTCCTCTACAGGGTCTTTCTGACCAGTTGTCCAAAACCCTTATCATCTGTGGCCTGAGGTCTACTGAAGATTCTGCTGCTGCTACTCCTATTATCACAGTCATCTCCAAGAGATATCATTTGTACTCCTAGTACATTCTGGATCTTTGCTCCATCTATTGTTTCATGAAGACCACCTAGGTTGTCTTAGGTTGCAATTATTTCTTCATTTGATATTTTATTGACTCTGTCACTTTAAATTCTGATTATTTTAGAATTCTTCATAGGAGAATAATGAAAGACTTCTAGCTCCTGACCAATCTGACCTCCTTCTTAATTTGTTAAAAACAAAAATAATAAGTGTTGGAGTGATTAAGGATAGTCAAGTACAGGGAGATTCATCAAAATGGCAGAATGAAAAGTTAACAATATTGCTTCAGCTTCCCTACAACTTCTTCTACAATGTCATAAAAATTCAGCAAACCAAATTCTTAATTAGAGAGTCAAGAAGTTACAATGAATCATTTTTCTATCCCTGGGAAGTTTGGGAAGCCAAAAAGAGAAGTTGGTGGAAATTAGGGAAGGGGTTTATTTGGGAGTACAGTGAAAGTGACACTAGGTTGTGATAGGGCAATAACAGGTGGGAGCAGTCCAGCATCCAGGGATTGTAAGAGTATTAAAATCCAGAAGAAGAACTCAGGGACTCTTATACTTTCACTAGGAGAAGAAATAAGTTCTATATAGTGATTTTCTCATTACTCAGTTATGAATTGCAGTTTGAAAGGCAAAGAAAAGTGATCAAAATTACCAAGGAAATATGTGTTCAAGGATCATAGCACAGACTAATAGGGCAATGAAGAAGCTTCTCCCTGGATTAAATGACTTTGGAAATATTATAAATTTACAGGCTCCAAGACAGAGCTGTGAAAGCAGCAAAATGATAAAAACATAGAAGATCATGCCAGGATCTACCTCAGATGTAAACACAGTCCAATAGAACTTAAAGTTCAAAGTTAAGAAATAAATTCGAAAGAATAAGCAAACAACAATAACAAAAACTAACTATAAACATCCTATCATGACTCCTTTCAGGGAAGCTTAAGACACAAATTTCTTTCTTTTTTTTGAAATAATTTTTATTAAAGATGTTATTTGAGTTTTACAATTTTCCCTGCAATCTTGCTTCCCTCCAACAACCCCACCCCAGGAAGCACTCTATCAGTCTTTACTTTGTTTCCATGTTGTACCTTGATCCAAATTGGGTATGATGAGAGAGAAATCATATCCTTAAAGAAGACAAGAGAAGTCTAAAAGGTAACAAGATCAGACAATAAGAGATCTGTTTTCTTAAATTAAAGGGAGTAGTCCTTGAACTTTGTTCAAACTCCACAGCTCCTTATCTAGATACAGATGGCACTCTACTTTGCAGACAGCCCAAAATTGTTCCCAATTGTTGCACTGATAGAATGAGCAAGTCCTTCAAGGTTGAACATCACTCCCATGTTGCTGTTAGGGTGTACGGTGTTTTTCAGGTTCTGCTCACCTCAATCATCATCAGTTCATGCAGATCCCTCCAGGCTTCCCTGAAATCCCATCCCTCCTGGTTTCTAATAGAACAATAGTGTTCCATGACATACATATACCACAGTTTGCTAAGCCATTCCCCAATTGAAAGACATTTACTTAATTTCCAATTCTTTGCCACCACAAACAGGACTGCTATAAATACTTTTGTACAAGTAATGTTTTTACCCTTTTTCATCATCTCTTCACGGTATAGACCCAGTAGTGGTATTGCTGGGTCAAAGGGTATGCACATTTTTGTTGCCCTTTAGGCATAGTTCCAAATAGCTCTCCCGAAGGGTTGGATGAGTTCACAGCTCCACCAACAGTGTAATAGTGTCCCAGATTTCCCACAACCCATCCAACAATGATCATTATCCTTCCTGGACATATTGGCCAATCTGAGAGGTGTGAGGTGGTACTCAGAGAAGCTTTAATTTGTATTTCTCTATAATTAATGATTTAGAGCATTTTTTCAAATGGCTATGGATTGCTTTGATCTCCTCATCTGTAAATTGCTTTTGCATATACTTTGACCATTTGTCAATTGGGGAATGGATTTTTGTTTTAAAAATATGACTCAGTTCTCTGTATGTTGTAGAAATGAGTCCTTTGTCAGAATAATTAGTTGTAAAGATTGTTTCCCACTTTACTAGATTTCTTTTGATCTTGGTTACATTGGTTTTATCTGTGCAAAAGCTTTTTCATTTAATGTAATCAAAATCATCTAATTGGTTTTTGGTGATGTTTTCCAACTCCTCCTTAGTCATAAATTGCTCCTCTTTCCATAAATCTGACAGGTAGACTAGTCCTTGATCATCTAGTTTGCTTATAATATTTTTTTATGTCTATGTATTGTAACCATGTGGATCTTATCTTGGTAAAGGGTGTGAGGTGTTGGTCTAATCTGAGTTTCTTCCATACTAACGTCCAATTATCGCAGCAATTTTTATTAAAGAGGGAGTTTTTATCACAATGGCCGGACTCTTTGGGTTTATCAAAAAGCAGATTACTATAATCATCTCCTGCTTTTACACCTAGTCTATTCGACTGGTCCACCACTCTATTTCTTAGCCAATACCAAACAGTTTTGATGACTGATGCTTTATAATATAATTTTATATCAGGTAAGGCTAAGCCACCTTCTTTTTGACTTTTTTTCATTAAGTTCCTGGCAATTCTTGACTTTTTATTTCTCCATATGAATTTACTTACAATTTTTTCTAACTCGTTAAAGTAATTTTTTGGAATTTTAATTGGTAGGTCACTAAACTGGTAGTTTAGTTTTGGTAGAATTGTCATTTTTATTATGTTAGCTCTACCTATCCATGAGCAGTTGACATTTGCCCAGTTATTTAAATCTGATTTAATTTGTGTGAGAAGTGTTTTATAATTGTTTTCAAAAAGATTCTGAGTCTGTCTTGGCAAATAGACTGCCAAATATTTAATATTGTCTGAGGTTACTTTGAATGGGATTTCTCTTTCTAGCCCTTCCTGCTGTTTCTTGCTAGACACATATAGAAAAGTTGAGGATTTATGAGGGTTTATTTTATAACCTGCAACTTTGCTAAAATTGTTAATTGTTTCCAGTAGATTTTTAGATGATTTCTTGGGATTCTCTAGGTAGACCATCATGTCATCTGTGAAGAGTGAGAGTTTTGTCTCTTCCTTCCCAATTCTAATTCCTTCAATTTCTTTTTCTTCTTTAATTGCTGATGCTAACATTTCTAATACAATATTGAATAGTAGTAGTGATAATGGGCACCTTTGTTTCACACCTGATCTTATTGCAAATGTCTCTAGCCTCTCCCCATTGAATATAATGCCTGTTGATGGTTTCAAATAGATACTGCTAATTATTTTAAGGAACAGTCCATTTATTCCTACACTCTCTAGTGTTTTTAATAGGAATGGATTCTATATTTTGTCAAAAGCTTTTTCAGCATCTATTGATATGATCATATGATTTCTGATAGATTTGTTGTTGATATAATTGAATATACTAACAGTTTTCCTAATATTGAACCAACCCTGCATTCCTGGAGTACATCCTACTTGATCATAATGTATTATCCTAGTGATGACTTGTAATCATTTTGCTAAGGTTTTATTTAGGATTTGTGCATCTATATTCATCAGTGAAATAGGTCTATAATTTTCTTTCTCTGTTTTAACTATTCCTGGTTTAGGTAACAGTACCATATTGTTTTCATAGAAAGAGTTAGCCAGAATTCCATCTTTCCCTATTTTTCCAAAGAGTTTATAAAGATTGGAACCAATTGTTCCTTAAATGTTTGGTAGAATTCACTTGTGAATCCATCAAGCCCTGGAGTTTTTCTTTTTTAGGGAGGTCAATAATGGCTTGTTGAAATTTTTTTTCTGAGAAAAGGTTGTTTAAGTATTTAATCTCTTCTTCTTTTAACCTGGACAACTTATATTTTTTTCAAATATTCATCCATTTCACTTAGATTATCAAATTTATTGGCATAGTGTTGGGCAAAATAATTTCAAATTGTTACTTTAATTCCCTCCTCATTGGTGGTGAGTTCACCTTTTCCATTTATGTTACTAGCAATTTTGTTTTCTTCTTTCTTTTTTGTAATCAAATTGACCACATTTTTATCAATTTTATAGGTTTTTTTATAATACCAACTTTTGGTTTCATTTCTTAAGTCAATAGTTTTTTTTGCTTTCAATTTTATTAATTTCTCCTTTAATTTTTAGAATTTTTCATTTGGTATTTAATTGGAGATTGCTGATTTGTTCTTTCTCTAATGTTTTTAGTTGCATGTTTAGTTCATTGATATCCTCTTTTTCCAATTTATTCATGTAAGCATTTAGAGCTATAATACATCCCCTGAGAGTCGCTTTGAATGAATCCCATAGGCTTTGGTATGTTGTTTCATTATTATCATTATCTTGGATAAAATGGTTAATTCTTTCTATAATTTGTTTTTTGGTCCACTCATTTTTTAAATTCAGGTTATTCAGTTTCCAATTTGTTCTGGCTCTATATATCCTTGGCCAAGTATTGCATATGAATTTTATTGCATTGTGTTCTGAGAAAGATATATTTACTATTTATGCCTTTCTGCAGTTGATCATTAGGTTTTTCTGTACTACTACATGGTCAATTTTTGTATAAGTTCCATATACTGCAAAGAAAAATATATATTCCTTTCTATCCCCATTCAGTTTCCTCCATAAATCTACCATATCTAAGTTTTCTAACAATTTATTTACCTTCTTAACTTCTTTCGTGTTTATTTTATGATTCAATTTATCTAGATCTGATAGCAGGAGGTTGAGATCTCCCACTAGTAGAGTTTTGCAGTCTTTGTCTTCCTGTAGTTCTTTCAACTTCTCCTCTAAGAATTTGGGTGCTGTCCCACTGGGTGCATATATATTCAAAATTGATATGACTTTATTTTCTGTGGTACATTTAAGGAGGATAAAGTTTCCTTCCTTATCTCTTTTAATGCTATCTATTTGGGCTGCTGCTTTGTCTGAGATAAAGATTGCTACCCTTGCTTTTTTTACTTCAGCAGAAGCAAAATATATTTTGCTCCAACCTTTTACCTTTATTCTATATGTATCTCTCTGCTTCAAAAGAGTTTCTTGTACACAGAATATTGTAGTATTCTGTTTTTTAATCCACTCTGCTATTTGCTTACATTTTAAGGGAGAGTTCATCCCATTCACATTCAAGGTTATGATTACTAATTCTTTATTGCCCTCCATGCTATCTTCCCACGGTTTGTATTTTCCCCCTCCCCCACCTTATCCATATTCCTCAGTATTTTGTTTTTGAATATCACCCCCTTCAGTGTGTTTGCCATCCTATATCACACCCTCCCCTTCTTTCTCCTTTCCCCTTCCCTTCCTTTTGTTATTTGCCCTTTTTTCCCCACTCCCCTTCCCTTTCTCCATCCCCCCTCCCTTTTTCCCCTTTTAATAATTGAAAGGTTAGATGTTTTATAAGTTAACTGAGTATGTTTAGGTTGACTTTAATCCAAGTCTGATGAGAAGAAGATTTAGGTGTTTCTCCTCTGCTCCCTTCTTCCCCTCTCTGACCATAGGTTTTTTGTCCCTCTTAGTGTAATGAGATTAACCCCATTCAATCCCCTCCTTCCTGCAGTCTCTTTCCTGTCCCCCTTTTTAAGGAGGTAGTGTTTTTTAGATCATTCTATCTAAGTCATAAAAAATTCTGAGTGTCTGTCCCTTCTGGTTCAGTATATTCTATCAAATAGAGTCAAAATCCATGAGAGTTATTAGATTCTTTCTCCCAAATGGGGTTAAAGCCAGTTACATCCCATTAGATAGCAGTCTCACGGATAGGTCATGAATGTCCATCATTTCTGGTTTGGTGTATTCACTTTGTTAGAGTTACACTTCTCAAGATTTATGAGAATCTTCCCCCCCCCCCCACCCATGCAGGGATAATAGCCAGTTTCAACTTGCTGGATTGCATATTTTTTTCCTTTTACCCCCCCCCCCTTTTTTTACCTTTTCATGTGTCTCTTGAACCTCCTGTTTGATGTCCAAATTTTCTGTTTACCTCTGGTCTTTTCATCAGAAATTTTTGGAATTCTTCCATTTTGTTAAATGTCCATCTTTTTCCCTGGAAGAGAAGGCTCAGCTGTGCAGGAAAGTAGATTCTTGGCTGTATTCCAAGCTTCCTTGCTCTATGAAATATTTTGTTCCAGGCCTTTTGATCCCTTAATGTTGATGCAGCCATGTCCTTCATGATCCTTTCTGTGGCTGCTTGATATTTAAATTGTTTCCTTCTGGCTGCTTGCAGGATTTTCTCTTTTATCTTATAGTTTTGGAGTTTGGCCACAACATTCCTTGTTGTTTTCATTTTAAGATCTTTTTCTGGTGGGGATCAATGTGCTCTTTCAATAAATACTTTGCCCTCCGATTCCATGATATCTGGGCAGTTTTCCATCACTAGATCCTGTAATATTAAGTCCATGTTTTTTTTTTCTCTTCAATGTTTTCAGGAAGTCCTATAATTTTCATGTTGTCCCTTCTCGATCTATTCTCAAGGTCAGTGGTTTTGTTGATGAGGTATTTTACATTTGCTTCTATTTTTTCTATATTTTGATTTTGTTTAACTGACTCTTGCTGTCTCATGGAGTCATTAGTTTCAGTAAACTCCATTCTTTTTTGGGGGGAGGAGTTTTCTTCATTAACCTTTTGCAACTCCTTTTCCAATTGGTCAATTCTACTTTTGAAAGCGCTTTCCATTTGACCAATTGAGGTTTTGAGAGAGTTCATTTCTTTTTGCATTTGCTCATTTGAGGATCTGAGAGAATTATTCTTATTTTGTAATTGTCCAATTGATGATCTCAGAGATTTATTCTCCTTTTGTATTTGTCCAGTTGTACTTTCTAAGGTTTTGTTTTCTTGTTGCAAGGTATTAATTGTCTCTCCCAAATTTTTAAGCTCTTTCCTTATTTCTTCAAGGAAGACTTTCTGTGCTGGAGACCAGATTGTATTCTTCTCACAGGTTTCAGGTCTCTCTGAGTTAGAGTCTTTCCCTTCCAGGAATTTTTTTATGGATTCACCTTTCCGCTGACCCTTCTTCATTGTGCTAAGACCTTGAGTTGGGGGGGGGGGGGGCACTGGTTCACCAGGGCTTGGGATTGCTAAAGACTTTACTCCCTGAGTGCAGTTTCTCTGGCTGGCGAGTAGGAAGTATTGGTTGCTTTCTCTGGAGTGTCTGTGACCTTGGTTGTGCCCATCTCCCTTTGCTTGAAGGGAGTGGTTGGAGCTATTGAATTATTTTGCCTTCAATCAGTGGTGGGCTTTACCCTGGCCTGAGATCATTCCTCAGCTGGGCTGGTTCTTCTGCTCACCCACCTGGGCCTGAGGCCAAAGTAGTTTGCATTTGTTTGTTTGGGAAGAGGCCTCAGCTGCAATGGAGGTGTGGACTCTGCATTCCTCAGATTTGAGGAGCCCAGGGATGGTGTCCACAGTTTTCCTGCACCAGAACTCTCCCCCCATCCCCATCCCCAAGCTCCAGAGGGACAGCACCAACACCAGCGCCCCCACTTAGCAGCCGACCCAGGCCCCTGTCCTCCAGCCCCACTGCTGATCCAGCAGGTGTGGCTCTTGGGACCTCAGACTCCTTGTTCCCATTCAGCTGTTACTCTAGCTGATCAGGGCTGATCCTCCCTCTGAGCCCAGACTCACCTGTCCAAATTTGGCCAAAGCTGCTGCCAGAGACAAATCCTAAAGTAGACGTTCTTTCTCCTGGCTTTTCTTTCTGGATTTTGTGGGTCGGATTTCAAGAGGTTTGTTTCATGTGATAGATGGGGAAATGATCAGGAGACTTTAGAACTGTGCCTGTCTTCTCTCTGCCATCTTGGCCTGAAGTCCAAGACAAAATTCAAAGGAAAAAATAAAATTACTTGAAAACATCTAGAGGTATAGCCTCCAAAAATGCAGATGAGGCACAATCCCTGCAAGAATTTTCAGGAAATTTTAAAGAAAGAGATTAAAGGGGCAAAAAAAAAATGTAAAGGAAAAATTTAGAAAGTCAAGCATGCCTATCCACTTTTTTAAAGATTAGCAACCTAGTGCTAATTTAAAAAAAAATTATTTATTTAAAGCAATGAGGTTAAGTGACTTACCCAAGGTCATACAGCTAGGTGATTATTAAGTGTCTGAAGTCAGACTTGAACAAAGTTCATCCTGATTCTAGGGCCAGTGCTCTATCTACTGTACCACCTTAGCTGCCCTTATATCCATGTACTTTTGGTAGATCTGTGAATTGGCCTTATCATTATAGAGAAATATGGAATCATGAAAGAAAAGCAAATTAATTTTATAAAAATTAATCTAATAAAAGTACTTTTAAGAATATGTACTGAAAAATATTCAGCACAGAAGTGAATATCTAATATATATATATACTAAAATAATTATAGTCATCTTTTGTGTGCATGTGTTTTGTATATGCATATATATAGAAGCAAAAAACTTGATGCTGTTTCTTAATTTTTTATTTCTCATTTACTTATTTATTCTTATTTTTTACAAATTATGGCTTTTTATACATTACTAAAATATTTTTGTTTAAGAGCAAACATAATACCCTTGTGAGCAATAAAGGAAAAGTGAGAGAAAAAAATTAAAATTTAAATTTAAATTAAAAAAATAATAATAATTGTAGGTATGGCCAAGTGGTGCAGTTGACAGAGCACCAGCCATGGAGCCAGGAGCACCTGAGCCCAAATCCAGCCCCCAACACCTAACAATCACCCAGCTGTGTGACCCCATGCAAGCCACCAACCACATTGCCCTGCAAAAAAAAAATTCAAAATAAAAAAATAGTAATAATAATAGTAGGGGCAGCTGGGTGGTGGGCTGAGCACTGGCCCTTGAGCCAGGAGCAAACAGGTCCAAATCTGGCCTCAGACACCCAATAGTCACCCGGCTGTGTGGCCCCAGGCAGGCCACCCAGGTCCAATGGCCCTGCAACCCCCAAAAATAAAAATAATAATAATAAAAAAAATGTGCTTCAATCTGTGTTACAACAACACCAGCTCTGTCGTGGGTGGATCACATTCATTATGATAAGTGCATGGCAAAAGTTACTTCCATATTTTTCCACCGTTGCCATTGCTGATCGCAACTCCCTCCTTTCATATTTCTACACTACCATGTACTATATTTTCTCTCCCTTTCACTTTGACTCTGCTGTAGGAAGCTAAGTGTCACAGCAGACAGATCCCCGGGTCTGGGGCCAAGAGGGCCTGAGCCCACATACCACCCCTCAGGCCCAGCATCCACCTGGCCCTATGGTTCCAGACAGGCCATTCAATCCCAGCCCCTTGAAATAAGTAAAAAAGAAAATGTATTATGTCTGACCACTCTCCCACCATGGTCCATCTTCTCTTCCATCACTCATATCACCCCCCCTTCCCCCTGTCCCCCTTCTCTCCTTCTTTCTCCATATGTCTATACCCCATTGAGTATATATGCTGTTTCCTCTCCTAGCTACCTCTGATGAGAGCAAAGATTCCCTCATTCCCCCTTGCCTTCCCCCTACCATATCATTACAATAGTTCATTGTAATAAAGAAAAATCTTATTATATGAAATATCTTAGCCTATTCCACCTCTCCTTTTTCTTTCTCCCATTAAATTTCCTTTTTATCTATTGACTCCATTTTACACCACAATATATCTTCAAATTGAGTTTTCTCCTGTGCTTCATCTATACAAGAAGGTTTATATGAGTATAATCAATATCTCTTTATTTGAAGATCAAACCTTCTGTTCAGCTCTGGCCATTTCAACAGGAACAATTGATATTTCCCTGGTTCATTGAAACTCCATCTTTTTCCCAGGAAGAGGACATTCAGTTTTTCTGGGTAGTTGATTCTTGGTTGCATGCTAAGCTCTTTTGCCTTCTGAAATATTGTATTCCAAGCTCTACATGCTTTTAATGTAGTTGCTGCTAAGTCCTGTGTGATCCTGATTGCAGCTCCTCTATATATTTGAATTTTGTCCTTCTGACTGCTTGTAATATTTTCCCTTTGACTTGGGAGTTCTGCAACTTGGCTATAATATTCCTGGGTTTTTTGGGGGGGTCTCTTTCTCAGGAAGATCGGTGGATTCTCTCCATTTCTCTTTTGCCCTCTGCTTCCAGGATATCAAGACAATTTTCCTGTAGTAATTTTTTGAAAATGATGTCAAGCCTCTTTTCCTAGTCATGACTTTCAGGTATTCCAATAATTTTTAAATCATATTTCCTAAGTCTGTTTTCCATATCAGTTGTTTTTTTCAATGAGATATTTCACATTTTCTTCTAATGTTTCATGTTTTTGGTTTTGAAGTATTGTGTCCTGATTTCTCATAAAATCAGCAACCTCCCTCAGTTCCATTCTTTGTCTGAAGAATTTGTTTTCCTCAGTGAGTTTTCTTATCTGTTTTTCCATCTGGCCAATTCTGATTTTTAAAGCATTCTTCTCCTCAATAACTTTTTTGAACTGTTTTATCCATTTGACCTATGCTGGTTTTTAACATGTTATTTTCTTCAGCATTTTTTTAGATATCCTTGACTAAGCTTCTGAATTCATTTTCATGTTTTTCCTGCATCTCTCTCATTTCTGTTCCCAATTTTTCTTTTATCCCCTTCACATGATTTTCAAAATCTTTTTTTGAGCTCTATCATAGCCTCAGCCCAATTTCTGTTTTTCTTGGAGTCTTTAGATGCAGGAGCTTGTACTTCCTCATCTTCAGATTGAGTGTTTTGATCTTTCTTGGGATCACAGGCAAAGTATTTCTCAATGGTGTTCCTCTTTTTTCTCTGCTTAATCATTTCTCCAGTCTGTGTCTGGATTTAGGGGTGCTAACTGAGCTTTTGAGTATTATTGGGACACAATAATATCCATGTGTGAGGCTCTGTCTTCTCTCCTGGTCTGTGAATGACCACAAGAGCACCCCTCTGCCATGGGGCTGAGTTGGGGAGGGCCCTGATGTTCTATGGGGGGCCTAGACTGTGATCAGGATCTCCTGTTCCAGGGACAGAGAACAGAGCTCAGCAGCCTCTCTTTACTCCCCTCCCTAAGCTCAGCACTCATGCCCTGGGGGCTCCTGTTTACAGTCTTCTGCTTCAGGATCTAGGCTGCCATGGTCACGCTGCTTGCTGTGTGCCCTGAGGGCTGGGCTTCACCTGCTTGCTCTGGCAGAAGTCCCCCACTGATCCCCCAACTTGTGCCTGGTGCTCCCTGGGGTGTAAGTCAGGAAACTGCCACCCCTCCCTCCCCATGAGCTGTGGCTCCCATAGCCCTGGGGCTGCCTCCAGGAGGCTGAAGTTCTTTTGCTCTGATGGGCCAGGCAGCCTTTCCACTCTTTTCCAGGTTACCTTGGGTTGAAGAACTGCCTTACTGCATCCCTCTGTGGATTCTGTCTCTTGAAAATTTAAAGTCCTTAGCTTATAAGTTTTGAGTGAGAGCACCTAAGAGAAGGTCCTCTCCTATCATCATCTTGGCTCTGCCCCCAGAGGCTGTTTCTTACCAGCTCAGATCCAAGCTCAGAAAAACACTGGTGTAGCAGGCCAACAGTCAGGCTTCCAACTCCAGCTCAGGAAAAAAAGTTCCAGCCAGGGAATGAGATGTAAGAAACAGGACTAACCTAATGCACTTAGATTTAAAGCAGGGAACAAACTGCTAGCATCTGAAATACAATTGGCAAGCAATAAGCCAGGGACCAGACTCCTAATTCCAGTACAAAAAGCTTAGGACTGTCCCCCTCTGCCCCAGGAGCAAAGCTCAATTAGGGAAACAAGCAAAAATAAAAAGCAAAAAAAGAACTAACCATAAAAAGCTACTTTTTTTGATAGAAATGAGAAATATGTCATCTCAAAAGAGGAAAGTAGTGACAAAATGGCTACAATATAAAGTCTGAAAAGGGGTTTTTAATTGCTTTCAAGTCAAATGATACATTAGAAGTTCTCAAAAAGGATTTTAAAACCAAAAAGAAAAGTAAGAAGAAAAGTGGGACAAAGAAATGTGAGTCATTGAGGAGAATTATGAAAAATTGAATAAAAGAACTTTGAAAGTAAAATTGGACAAATGGGAAAATGATTCAACTTCTTGAAAAGTAAAATTAACCTCTTGAAAAAGAAAACACAAAAGTGAACTAGAAAAATATCCATAAAATTTAGAATTAATAATAATGTTTCTTCTTCCTCCTCAAAGAAGACCATGTCATCAGGGAGGTAATATCATTACAAACACATCAACTGGATTTGAGTGAGAGTGTACTGTACTAAGTCATCAGCCTCACTTTCTCCTCCAGAGTCATCTGGGTCCAGTAGCCAGATTGAATCAGGACAACTGAAATGCCATATAGCATTTTCAGGATTCAATGCAATCAGGGTTTAGTGACTTGGTCAACACACAGCTAGTGAATGATTTGAAATCCCATCCTCCTGACTCCAGATCAATGCTCTCTCCACTGTACCAAATGGAGACTAATAATTCTATGAGAGTTCAAAATTCATCAAATAAAACCAAAAACACTGATAAAATAGAAGAAATTGTAAAGTGCCTTTTAGGAAAAACAACTGACCTGGAAAATAGGTCCAGAATGAATTAATAGTCTCCTTGAAGGCAAGATCAGAAAAAGAGCCTGGACTATATAAAGGAGGAAATTATCATGGGAAACTGCCCTAATATACTGGAACAAGAAAATAAAGTAATTGTTGAACAAATCCATCAATCAACCCCAGAAAGAGATCTCAAAATAAAAATTCCAAAAAAAATTAGCCAAATTTCATAATTCTCAGCTGAAGGAGAAAATACAGCAAACTGCCAAAAAGAATCCATTGAAATACCAGGAAGTTAGTTAGAATTACATAGTTTTATTGACTTCAACATTAAAGGATCAGAGGACCTGGAATATGATAATTTGAAGTGCAAAGAAGCATCTATTGCAATGAAGAATCAACTACCCTGCAAAAATCCAGCATACTCTTTCAGGGTAAAAGATGGATTTTCAGTGAAATAGAAGACCTTCAAACTTCTGATCTGATGAACAGATCAGAACTGAATAGAAAATTTGATCTCCATATGTGAAATTCAAGAGATTCATAAACAGGTAAACAGAAAGGGGTAAAAATATGTCAGTCAGTAAGTCAAAGTAAAAACTGTTAGCAAGACTAAACAATACCTGTAACTTTTGAAAATGGTTAGGATATTTTGAAAGGAATATAATTACACAGAGGATGTGGTTATAAATAGATTGTTTTCAAATATCCCATGATGAATAGATTTCTTTTGGGGAAAGCTGAAGAAAGAAAAACTAGAACAGAGGGTATGGGCACAAATTGACATGGTGGTGATTATACTTTTGTTTCTTGAGAACTGTATTTCTAATAGGATAATTGAAAGGAGTATATTTTAAAAGAGGGTGGGGGTACAAAACAGGTATTATCAATTAAGACATCAAACAAAAACGTTATACTGAGAGAAGAAAGAGTAATTATAGGATAATTAACACCATAAAAAGAGGCACAAAGGATCTATTATAGTTGTAGGAAAGCAGGAAGAACATAACACTAAGTAAATCTTATATTTTGATTCAAAGAAGGAATGATTTTGATTCCCAATTGGGTCTCAAAATTTATCCTACATTATAGTGAAGCAGGAGTGAAAAGGGAAAAAGATAATGTGAAATAGGCAGCAATTAGAAGCAAAACAATGATAAGGAGGGATAAGAGGAAAGAGGAAGAAAAATCCAAGCAGGGGAAGATAGGAGTGAGGGAAATAAAAACTATCACACAGGATTTAGCAGTTTCTATATTCAGGGCTTATAGGACTTGGAATATGATATTCCAGAAGGCAATTAACTTCCCATCAAAACTGAATTTCTTCTTTTAGGGGAAAAGGGATATTCAATGAACTAGAGGGCTTTCAAACTTTCCTGAACAGAAAGTTTGATCTTCAAGTATAGGACTCAGGTGAAGCATAGAGAGGGTGAATGGGAAGGGCAAATTATGAGGAGCTTAATGATATTGAACTGCTTGTATTCCTGTATGGGAAGATAAAACTGATAATTCTTGTGAACAATCTCATTTATTAGAGTAGTTAAAAGGAGCTGATAGAGACAAGGATGGTCAAGAAAGGAATGTACTAGGAGAAAGGGAAGCAGAATAGAATGGACTAAGTTATTTCAGACAAGGAAAAGCTTTTGCAATAGAGTGGAAGTGAGGAAGATAAGGGGGAATGAATGAGCCTTCGCTCTCATTGGAAGTGGATCAGAGAGTAAATAACATCCACACTTAATTGGGCATAGAAATATATCTTATTCTAGGAAAAAATAGGAGAGGAAAAGGATGGGAGAGAAGGGACAGAGGAAGTGGAACAGGAGGTATAGGTGACAGAAAACACGGAAGACTATGGGAGAGGCTAGTCAGATACAAAACACTTTTGAGGAGGAAAAGGTTGAAAGGAAAGAGAGAATAGAATAGATGGGGATGGTAAGGAATAGGATGGAGGGAAATACAACTAGCAATAGCAACTATTGGAAAAAATATTGCAGCAATTTCTCTGATGCTAAAGAATACTATCGATAACAAAGACAGAGCTAATGATATCTGAACACAAATTGAAGTGCACATTTTTTTCCCTCTCCATTTTGTTTTTCTTGAGGTTTTTCTTTCTTTGGAGGGGGATTATGTTTACTTTTACAACATGACTACTATAATAAAGTGAAAAAATACTAAAGTGCTCTAAAAAAGAAAGTAAATTATTTTGCTGTTGTTGTTGTTATTATTGTTTGATTTGTAACACAATGGGGTTAAGTGACTTGTCCAATGTCACACAGTTAAATAATAATTAATTATCTGAAGTTGGATTTGAACTTATGTTTTCCAGACTCTAGGATCAGTGTTCTATCCACTATGCCACCTAATTGCCCCTAGAAAACAACCTTTGCATGTAATTGTAAAAAAAAGAAAAAAATGTGGCAAGACGTACAATGAACTGATGCACAATGAAATGAGCAGAACCAAGAAAACATTGTATATAGGAACAACAATATTGTAAGATGTTCTACTGTGAATAACTTAGTTATTCTCAGCACTACAATAATATAAGAAAATTCTGAAGGACTAATGAAAAGTGTTATCCATTTCTAGAGAATGAACTGATAGAATCTTAATGCTTTTCTTTAATTTCTATATTTTCTGGAGGGGGAGGGGTTGTCCTTGTTATCTTTCACACCATGACTTACATGGAAATGTGCTTTACATAATTTGCACATGTATAATATGTCAACTTGCTTCCCTTCTCAATGAGAGGAGGAGAGGGAGAGAGCATTTGCAACACAAAATTTGGAAAAAAAGTAATGTTAAAATTATTTTTACATGTAATTTAGAAAAAAATGTTAAAGAAAAAATCACTGATAGTATTCAGATTTTACAGAGAATTCGACAGGCAGAGAAATTTACTCTTTAAAAATATAAAACAAGCAGTCTTTTACTTTCACTTATCTTGTCTAAGAAAGGAACTCTGATCTATTGTCTAAAAGTATAAATTTTAATTACATCTGTGGTAGTTACAAAAAGGTAATTTTATTGGTAGGCAAAACTTTTGCCCCTTGGCTCTTTCACTCCTTTATGACTTTGTATGGAGAAAATGAGATGAAATCATGAATAGAAGATAGACTATTGACAAGATTAAGTAAAAGCAATGATGTGCATAATATATTCAAAATGTGCTAGACTTCCCATGAATGCATCTGATTCTGGGGACCAAATAAAGGAAACAAACAATAAGCAGTCCATTGAATATTATCAGAGAAATGAAAATTATTTATTAAAAATGAACTGTTCTCATCCTAACCCCATTAAAATTGAGATGGAGATGAATTTTTTTTTTGTTAGATAGTTTTTCAGTGGGTTTGTATGGAGGCTGGGTGACTTGAGCAGATGGCAGTTATGTTGACAAATTCAGTACTCAATGAACCATATCCTCTGAACTAAATGTCAAGCTGGGCAAAGATCATATCTTTGTTTAGGAAAGAAAACCATCAGTTCTCAGGGGATACATCCACAAATTTTAATAGCAAACAGATAATCAGAACAATATCATTTGAACATTCAATGGTTAGAACCTAAATTTTGTTTTAGATTCTTAGGAGACTGTAAGAATAAAATCACCTATGTATCACCCTCCCTGAATCATACAATGACCAAAAAGTTTGTTTTTGTATTTGAGAATGTAATATGTTGTTAGAATCACTAACAACCAGAAAGCTTTAAAAGTTCAACTAGCAAAAATCAGTTTCAATTTCCAATGCCCCCATTTTTACTAATGATATCATTTTCTTAGTCAAACAGGTTCAAAACTTCAGAACCATCTTTGATTTTCTCTTCTCCTTGATCTCCTAAATCTGATTACTTACAACTTACTTTGAATATTTTCATTTCTCTCCATATTCATTTCATTATAGTTATGATCATCTGAACTCCTTCTCATCTGACATCTGCAATATAGACATAGTCTCCTGATTGGTTCCTCAAACTCCCATCTCTTCCCCTTTCCTATGTGTTTTATATAAAAACACCACATTAAGTTGGTAATATAGTAATGTTTTCCTGTGCCAGACCATATGTATTCCTTTTCAGCAAAGGCCAAGATTAGTGCCTTCATTCATTCTTTATAAACATCTTTTTTTAGGGAATGGACCAGACAAAGATAAAAGAAAGAACTTCAATATGTTCATGGTTATGTCTAGATTCATTGTTTTTATTCTTCCCCACCTTATGGTCCACTCAGTTATGATGAATATTAACTCAAAATGAAATTAAACTCACTTTACCTTTTCTGAAAATAAAATATATTATAAAAGTACAATCAAAAAATAACCAATAGTGAAAGAGCTCAACTACTCTAGTTAGCCTTGCCAGTTGACCAGGCAATGATAAAGGAGAAGTGAAAGAAGAAATGGAAAAGGTATAAATTCACCAAGTCTCATGGTAATAACAAATACTTTATAGACAGATTACTCCTTTAACATGTCAGTGAACTAGAAACTATTCATGAGTTTATTCAATTTAGATACTAGTGTACTACCTTTGTAATTAACTTAAGTCTTTATCCAATGGCTATAAATTTCCATTTGTTCCTGCCATCTCAAGTAATGTCCACTTCCCATGATATTTCAATTACTGTTTCTAACTGAGGAAAAAAAACACAACCCTCATTAGTCAGTTTGCTAATAAAGTGCTCTGCTTTTATTCTTATTTCAGGTATACACACACACACACACACACACACACATATATAGACAGTGCTTATATTTACCTCATTTCCAATGTGTTTATTCATATTGTGAATCTATTAACTTTGGGGAAAGGGAGTAGCTAGGTTGCACAAGGGATAGAGAAATGTGATTAGCATCAAGAACAACTGAATTCAAATTTTGTCTTACATTTAAGTAGCCGTGTGACAGCAGACAAGTTATTTTAGTTACTTTCTTCCTCTCCTTTCTCATCTGTGAAATATGAATGATACTTCCATCTACTTCCCAGAGTTATTTTGAGAATTGAGATAATGTAGCTAAAGCATTTTTGTAAACCTTTAAGTATTCTAAAAATGCTATCTATTATTTTAAACAATCATTGCTAGCTACTCACATAGCAAGTGCTCATTCATTTTTATGGATATTAATAGGAAATTCTTATATAGATGTCTATTTTCTTCCTTCAAAGGACCTGAAGAAAGTTTTAGGAAGAATGAGTAAGTTCTTCAGTTATTACTTCTTCATAAGAATTTCCTGTTATAGAAAAAGCAATTTGGGAATATGTCAAAGAAGTGGATGCACATTCATTCATTTTTTTTAAGGTTTTTTGCAAGGCAAACGGAGTTAAGTGGCTTTTTAGGTAATTATTAAGTGTCTGAGACCAGATTTGAACCCAGGTACTCCTGACTCCAGGGCAGGTGCTTTATCCACTACGCCACCTAGCCACCCCATGCACATTCATTCTTATGGGGACAGGGAAACCCTGATTGGATGCACTGATAAGAGTAATGTTAAAGAGGGATTCACTAGAAGTCAGTAGAATGGATCCTTGTGGAAGGATCTATTCCCTAGGTTATCTGTAGGAAGAATGAGGAGAAATAGCTCCACCTTCTTTTGGATTTTTCTCTTAATGAAATTCTAAAGAAGAACTGGTGCTATGGAGAGAGAGAAAGTTCTCCCACAATAAAGGAATAAGAGATTTCAAAAAATGAAGGTAGAGTCAATTATTCTGATTCTTCTAATAGAATATGGAAAAGGTGAGTTGCATAAAAAAGTCTTTGTGTTCTCAACTACCAGTTATCTTTCACAGATTGCTAATCAATGGAAACCAATGAAATAGTTTGTATGACATCCCAAAAAGGCACCTCTGATATATTTTTGAAAATGCTATAAATCATCCCTATGGTAGAAATTTTGAAAACTGGTAATATAGTTTTCTTCCATTAACTATAGAAGTCCGACTTGAAAAACAAAATTAAGAGATAGATGAATAAGGTCCATTGGTTTAGCCTTTTGGTTTACTCAGTTTCACAGGGGAAGGTTTAGTCAGGGTTTATAAAGAGCATCTTGACCCTTATAGCTGATGGAATTATTATTATTTCTCTAGCTGTGATGCTTACTTTTTCTAAGGTAAATGTGTAGGATTGAATTCCAGGTAGCAGATTAAGAGGACAGTCTTAAAACTTCACCTGTGACTCATAAATGAATACCTAGGAGAAGGGTTTACCTGGCATCATAATCTTACTCACTAAATTTGTTCAAAACCCACTCATAACTTCTGCTCTACAAACGAATTGAAAATTGTTCTAGGATATTCCCCAGATGCAAAGAAAGCTGAAGTTTAGGTGAATATTTATCAGTTAGACCAAATTTTATATATGTATATATATATATATATATATATATATATGTATTCATATTAATATGTACCTATTATAAAAACATATATAAAATCTATATGCATATATATAATTTAATCTATATATGTTTTATAATGTATATGTAGTGTTTACACTAATACTATAAATGATATATATTATTTCATAACATTTTATACGTAATATATACTATGGGTTGTGAATTAAATGTTATTTAAAAATTGGAAGCTAATTAGATTTGCATGCTATATGGAGTGTAATATATAATATAATTTGCTATGATATACTATGTATAGTCATATATAGTATAAATTGAAAATTATTTCAGGAAGAAGGAGATTAAGAGAAAATAATGGCATAAAGGGAACCTATCTTTGCTGAGACCTGAACAAAGATAAGGAACGCAGTTAGGAGGTACAAATTCTAGGCATGAAGATAACCAGTGAAAATTCCCAGAGTGGAGAGAGAGAGAGAGAGAGAGAGAGAGAGAGAGAGAGAGAGAGAGAGAATTGTTAGTTCCAGAAACAACAAAATTCCACTAGATTGTAGAGTTAGTAGAAGGGAGGAAAACTTTAAGAATGGTAGGAAGAGACCAGATTATGAAAGGCTTTAAAAAACCAAATCATAACTTTCATATTTTATTCTAGAAATAATAGGGTGTCATTGGATTTTAGCTTAATGCTTAAAAAAAACAACCATAAATAGAACCAGATCTGAAATGTGCACTACCAAAAAAAATGCCCTATGCTTGGCAATTATCCTTAACAATATAAACATACCTTCTCTTATATCCCTGAACTTTTCTTAGAAGAATCATTTACAACAGTTACCAGTAATACTTCAAGGACAAAAACATACTGGATCTGATATAAATATTGATAAATAGATTAGATATATAGATAAACAAATGTACAGACACATATGTATATTTTGTGCATATATAATATGCATGTTTACAAAATAAATAAAACATAATTACCAATCTGTGTGTGTGTGTGTGTGTGTCAAATTTATGATTCCTAGGTTAAGAATTCTTCACTTATAGTACTGCACAATGTCTTATAAACAGTAATTTCATAATACTTTTATAGTATAAATGAAAATAACTCTTATTTATACAATTACATGTATTATGAAATGCTATTATGTGTAGGAAATACATCCCATGTAGAATATTTGTATATTTCTATAAGTTTTTCAAGGCACTTATATATATATGTATATGCATATATATATATATATATATATCACGTCATTTGATTTTCAATAAATATTGTGAGATAATGGCCAGAGGTATTTTTACAATGATTTTTCAGATATAGAGAAACTGAGGCTGAAAAATTAAATGATTTGACAATGATTACAAAAAAGAATAAATGTCAAAGGGAATTTGAATCTAATTTACCCTTACTTCAAGTTCAATATTCTATTTATAGCTCTATGCTGCCCTTACTGATTAAATACATGAATCAATTTTCTAGTCATGTTGGTCACGAATCATAATAATGAGGCATGGTTCATTCCTTTTTTCTGAGAACCTTACACAGTGGTAGGATCCACAGATGAATTGCCAGTACAAATCAAAGTCCCAGCACCAAGGAGAGTGAAGATAAAGAGAAAATAACTTGGCAGACTTTGAAATACAACTTGTCTTAAGATGAAGCTTTTGGACTGCATTTCCAAGAAATTTGAGAGATCCTTTGGGTCCCTCATCATATCATATTTTACCCAGGTGAGTAAGTATGAATTGGAAAGTCAAGAAAACCATTTGAGCTTATTTTTAATATTAGTGACACAGTCTCAACCCAAACTGAGAGGAAACACAAGAGTTTTCCACCTCCCACCTGCCTCCATCCTGGTGTACCAGATGTTGAGATAATTCTTTTTCATACCTCAGTTAATCTGACACTCACAGATACTAGCTTCTTTCCTTTCTTTAAGTCTAGGAAGTCCCTTTGGTAATAGCAATTGCCAGATGTGAAAAAGAATTCTATCACACAGAGTAGGCAGTCTTTTCATCTCACTTCTGTAGGCTTAATAACCATTGCCAAGACTTATTTAAAAGTTGTTTTGGCATTCATTACACAACTTCTGTTAACTCACAAAACTATAAGGAAAAATGCTGCCTCTTACTGCAACAGAAAATCAGTTCACCAGCAAAAACCCTGCTATAGCATGGAATATCATAATCAGAAAGAATCTTAGAGATCTTCTAAATTCTCCTTAAGTAAGTGGGAAAGTTGTAAAATTCTATTCTCCTGACTTCAGGTTTTCCAAAGAAAGTACATACCTCACATACAACCATTTTCTCACTTCACATTAGTTCTGTCACCTTGTACCTGTTTTATTACAACAGTTTTCTAATTAGTTTCCCTGCTTCAAATCTTTACTCAAATCTATTTATTCTACATACTGTAACCAAAGTAATTTTCTTTAACTGCATATCTGGCCATGTCACTACTCACCCAGTAAATACCAGTAGTATCTAGGATCAGATATAAATTCCTCAATTTAACATTTAAAGACCTGAATAAACTGTCTGTCTGGCTCTGTAATACAATCAAATTGCTCTTCTCTCTGCTCTTTGGAAGTGACATTATATATGAGTTCCATTATTTTTTCCCACAATCTTCAAATAGATACTATCCTTACTTTGACCTCATATAATTACTTTCCTCCTTTAAGATGCAAATCAGATACCATCTTTTTTTCCCTTTTTTTCTCATGAACCATGAATATCTACTATACACAGTATATTTATCTTTTTAAGTAAATAACACCTACAACATGTAATTGGTTCTTTTTTTTTAGCAAGGTAATGAGATTAAGTGACTTGCCCAAAGTCACACAATTAGGCAATTATTAAGTGTCTGAGGTCTAATTTGAACTCAAATCCTCTGGACTCCAGTCCAGTGCTCTATCTACTATGCCACCTAGCTGCTCAATATTTAATTTTAAAATTTTCCCAGTTTGTCTGTATTTTCTTATGTCTTTATTTCATTACTTTTCTGTACAATATTTAATCATTTCTTCTTGTTTCCAGTTATAAATTTCCACCCAAACTCTAACCCCTCCATGATCCATTAAGAAAGCAAGCAAAATGATTATTTATGTACAATCCTGCAAAACTCATTTCCATATTAATCAGGCTTTTTTTATTTTGAATTTATATATTATTGAATTTTACAATTTTCACCAGATCTCACTTCCCTCCTTCCACCTGTCACAGAAGGGAATTTGTTAGTCACTACATTGCTTCCATGCTTCCTTTGATCTAATTTGAATGTGTTGAGAAAGAAATCATATCCTTAAGGCAAAATAAATAGAATATAAAAAAAAATCAAAATTACATAAGATTATTTTTTTTTAAATTAAACATAATAATCTTTGGTCTTTGTTCAGATTCAGTAATTCTTTCTCTGGATACAGATGGTATTCTCCATAGCAGTTACCCACAATTTGTCCCTGATTATGGCACTGCTGGAATGAGCAAGTCCATCAAGATTGATCATCAAGGGGCTGTTAGGTGGAGCAGTGGCTAGAACACTAGCCCTGGAGTCAGGAGTACCTGAGTTCAAATCCGGCCTCAGGCACTTAATAATTGCCTAGCTGTGTGGCCTTGAGCAATCCACTTAATCCCATTTGCCTTGCAAAAAGAAAATTTTTAAAAGAGATTGATCATCATCCTGATCTAAATGATAGTGTGTACAATGCTTTTTCTGGTTCTGCTCATCTCACTCAGCATTAGTTCATGCAACTCCCTCCAGGCTTCCCTGAATTCCCATCCCTCCTGGTTTCTAATGGAATACCAGAGTTCTATGACATACATTTACCATAGTTTGTTAAACCATTCCTCAATTGAAGGACATTTACTTAATTTCCAATTCTTTGCCACCACAAACAGGGTTGCTATGAATATTTTTTTTTACAAGTGATGTTTTTACCCTTTTTCATCATCTCTTCAGTGTATAGACCCAGTAGTGGTATTGCTGGATAAAAGGGTATATGCATTTTTGTTTGGTGTAATTCCAAATTTCTCTCCAGAAAGGTTGGATGTGTTCACAGCTCCATCAACAATGTATTAGTGTCCCAGATGTCCCACATCCCTTCCAACACTGATCATTGTCCTTTCTGGTAATATTGGCCAGTCTGAGAAGTGTGAGGTGGTACCTCAGAGATGCTGTAATTTGCATTTCTCTAATAAGTAATGATTTAGAGCTATTTCTCATATGACTATGGATCACTTTGATTTCCTCAGCTATAAATTGCCTTCTCATATCCTTTGGCCATTTGTCATTTGGGGAATGGCTTGTTTTTTTGAAAATTTGACTTAGCTCTCTGTATATTTTGGAAATGAGTCCTTTGTCAGAAATACTCTTTGTAAAAATTGTTTCACAATTTACTACATTTCTTTTGATCTTGGTTACAGTGGTTTTCACTGTGCAAAAGGTTTTTAATTCAATGCAATCAAAATTATCTAGTTCTCCCTCTCTTTCTTGCTCATTAACTGCTTCCCTTTCAATAGATCTGACAGGTAAACTATTCCTTGATAGCCTAGTTTGCTTATAATAGTGTTTTTTATGTCTAAATCCTGTATCCCCCAAACAGAGGATAGAGGATTTCTGGCCAAGATGGTGGAGAGAAGACAGGCATTGTGTTAAGATCTCCTTTTTCCCCTCAAGAACAACATGAAAGAAACTTCTTGACAGAAATTTGATCAACAAAACCCAGAAAGAGAAACTAGGAAAAGAACACCTATCAAGAAGTTCTGTCTCAGGGGATCATAGGTGAACTGGAAGTCAAGAGCAGATAGCAGTTGGGGGAAGCCAGAAGTTCAGCCTCAGCCAGAGACTTTGGTGAGTGACAGATGTGAGATCCAACTTCAGCTGCCAAGTCTTTGGTGGGGGAGAGTTGCTGAAGGGGGAGTTCCAACACAGAGTTTTAGAAAATGACTGGAGAACAACCATCTGGGCCTTGGACATAAGATCCATACTTTCAGCAGAGCCCTTTGCCTAGGAAAAACAATAAACAATTCCCCAGTATGAGGGTGGGCAAGAGAGTTTACTCAAGGGAAAGGGATTATCTGCTTGCTCCAGGGCTCAGGGCATTATTCAAGACCAACTCAGACTCTGCTGCTGAGGGCTCCAAATACTAAAGAGAAAGCAACCAATGCTCCCTGCTGGTCAACCAAGTGAACAAAGCCTCTAGGATGTTCAAAAGCAAACCTCTGAGAGCCAGCCCCTCCCAACACAAGATCCTAGAAATATGAAGAAAGGCCAGCAAAAAGGGTGCCCCATGGAGAAATACTTAGAAGAAATAGATCCTAACCCAGAGAGATCTAGCACTTCTGAGGAGAATATGAATTGGTTCCAAGCCCAGAAAGACTTCCTTGAGGAAATCAGGAAGGAGTTTAAAAATCAGTTGCAAAAACTGGCAAAAGACACTCAGAGAAAATTAACACCTTGCAACAAGAAAACAAATCCTTTGCAAATACAATTGGGCAAATACAAAATGAGAATAACTCTCTCAGATCTTCAATTGGGAAAATGCAAAAAGAAAATGATTCTCTCCAAACTACACTTGGGAAAATGTAAAAGTCCTTCAAAAATAGCATTGACCAACTGGGAAAAAGAGTTGCAAAAAGTAAATGAAGAAAAGTATAACTTTGAATGTGAATGGGATGAACTCTTACTTAAAATATAAGTGAATAGCAGAGTGCATTTAAAACCAAAATCCTACAAAATTCTGCTTACAAGAAACTCATCTGAAGCAGAGAGATACATATAGAGTAAAGGTAAAAGGTTGGAGCACAACATATTTTGCTTCAGGTAAAGAGAAAAAAGCATGGGTAGCAATTCTTATGTCAGACAAAGCAGCTGCAAAAATAGATAGCGTTAAAAGAGATAAGGACAAAACCATATCCTCCAAAAAAGGTACCATAGACAATAAAGTAATTTCAACGCTAAATATGTATGGACTTAATGGTATAACATCCAGATCCTTAGAGCAGAAGTTGAAAGAGCTACAGGAAGAAATAGACACCAAAACCCTACTAGTTGGAGTCCTCAACCTCCCATTCTCAGATCTAGATGAATCAAATGATAAAAAAAACAAAAAAATAAGTTAAGGAGTTAAATAGATTGTTAGAAAAACTAGATATGGCAGACTTATGGAGGAAACTGAATGGGGATAGAAAGGAATATATCTTGTTCTATGCAGTATATGGAACTTATACAAAAATTGACCATGTACTAGGACATAAAAACCTAATGATCAACTGCAGAAAGGCAGAAATAGTGAATATATCTTTCTCAGATCACAATGTAATAAAAGTCATATGCAATATTGGGCCAAGGAGATGTAGAACAAGAACCAATTGGAAACTGAATGACTTCATTTTAAAGATTGAGTGGGCCAAAAAACAAATTATAGAAATAATTAAGCATTTTATCCTAGATAATGATAATAATGAAACAACATGCCAAAACCTATGAGATTCACTCAAAGTGGCTCTCAGAGGATACATTATAGCTTTAAATACTTACATGAATAAAGTGGAGAAAGAAGAAATCAATGAACTAAACATGCAACTAAAAAAATTTAGAGGAAGAACAAATTAAAAATCCCCAATTAAATACCAAATTAGAAATTCTAAAAATTAAAGGAAAATCGAAAGCAAAAAACCTATTGAATTAATAAATAAAACCAAAAGTTGGCATTATGTTAAAACCAATAAAATTGATAAACCTCTGGTCAATTTGATTAAAAAAAGAAAGAAGAAAATTAAATTGCTAGTATCATGAATGAAAAAGTTGAACTCACCACCAATGAGGAGGAAATTAAAGTAATAATTTGAAAATATTTTGCCGAACTCTATGCCAATAAATTTGATAATCTAAGTGAAATGGATGAATATTTACAAAAATATAAGTTTCCCAGGTTAAATGAAGAGGAGATGAAATACCTAAACAACCCTATCTCAAAAAAAGAAGTTCAACAAGCCATCATTGAACTCCTTAAGAAAAAATCTCCAGGGCCTGATGGATTCACAAGTGAATTCTACCAAACATTTAAGGAACATTTGGTTCCAATTCTATATAAACTGTTTGGAAAATTAAGGAAAGACGGAACTCTGCCTAACTCTTTCTATGAAACTAATATGGTGCTGTTACCTATACCAGGAAGAGTTAAAACAGAGAAAGAAATTAATAGACCTATCCCCTGATGAATATAGATGCAAAAATCTTAAATAAAATCTTAGCAAAACGATTACAACAATTTATCAGTAGGACAATACATTATGATCAAGTAAGATTTGTCCTTGGAATGCAGGGTTGGTTCAATATTAGGAAAACTGTTAGTATACTCAATTATATCAACAACAAACCAATCAGAAATTATATTATCGTATCAATAGATGCTGAAAAAGCTTTTGACAAAATACAGCATCCATTCCTACTAAAACACAAAAGAGTGTAGCAATAAATGGACTATTCCTTACAATAATTAGCAGTATCTATTTGTAACCATCAACAAGCATTATATTCAATGGGGAGAGGCTAGAGGTATTTCCAATAAGATCAGGGGTGAAACAAAGGTGCCCATTATCACCACTACTATTCAATATGTATTAGAAATGTTAGCTTCAGCAATTAGAGAAGAAAAAGAAATTGAAGGAATGAGAACTGGGAAGGAAGAGACAAAACTCTCACTCTTTGCAGATGACATGATGGTCCATAAAGAGAATCCCAAGAAATTATCCAAACAATTACTGGAAACAATTAGCAATTTTAGCAAAGTTGCAGGTTATAAAATAAACTGTCATAAATCCTCAACTTTTCTACATATGTATAGCAAGATACAGCAGGAAGAGCTAGAAAGAGGAATCCTATTCAAAGTAACCTCAGACAATACAAAATATCTGGGAGTCTATTTGCCAAGACACACTCAGAAACTTTTTGTAAACAATTTTGAAACACTTCTCACAGATTTAAATAACTGGCCAAATATCAACTGCTCATGGATAGGTAGAGCTAATATAATAAAAATGACAATTCTACCAAAACTAAACTACCAGTTTAGTGACCTACCAATCAAAATGCCAAAAAATTAGTTTAATGAGTTAGAAAAAATTGTAAGTAAATTCATATGGAGAAATAAAAAGTGAAGAATTTCCAAGAACATAATGGAAAAAAGTGAAAAAGAAGGGGGCTTAGCCCTACCTGATCTAATATTATATTATAAAGCATTAGTTATCAAAACTGTTTGGTATTGGCTAAGAAATAGAGTGGTGGACCAGTGGAATAGACTAGGTGCAAAAGCAGATGATGATTATAGTAATCTGCTTTTTGATAAACCCAAAGAGTCCGGCCATTGTGATAAAAACTCCCTCTTTAATAAAAATTGCTGCGATAATTAGACGTTAGTATGGAAAAAACTTAGATTAGAACAACACCTCACAACCTTCACCAAGATAAGATACAAATAGTTACAGTATTTAGTCATAAAAAACAATATTATAAGCAAATTAGAAGATCACGGACTAGTTCAGCTGTCAGATCTGTGAAAAGGGGAGCAGTTTATGACTAAGAAAGATTTGGAGAACATCACCAAAAACCAACTAGATGATTTTGATTACAATGAATTAAAAAGCTTTTGCACAGATAAAACCACTGTAACCAAGATCAAAAGAATTGTAGTAAATTGGGAAACAATCTTTACAACTCATGCTCCTGACAAAGGACTCATTTCTAAAATATACAGAGAACAGAGTCATATTTTTAAAACAAAAATCCATTCCCCAATTGACAAATGGTCAAAGGATATGCAAAGGCAATTTACAGATGAGGAGATCAATGCAATCCATAGCCATATGAAAAATTGCTCTAAATTATTAATTATTAGAAAAATGCAAATTAAAGCTTCTCTGAGGTACCACCTCACACCTCTTAGATTGGCCATTATGACCAGAAAGGATAATGATCACTGTCAGAAGGGTTGTGGAAAATCTGGGACACTATTACACTGTTGGTGGAGCTGTGGACTCATCTAACCTTTCTGGAGAGAATTTTGGAACTACGCCCATAGGGCAAGAAAAATGAACATACCCTTTGACCCAGCGATACCACTACTGAGTCTATACCCTGAATAGATGTTGAAAAAGGGTAAAAACATCACTTGTATAAAAATATTTATAGCAACCCTGTTTGTGGTGGCAAAGAATTGGAAATCAAATAAATGTCCTTCAATTGGGGAATGGCTTAGTAAACTGTGGTATATGTATGTCATGGAACACTATTGTTCTATTAGAAACCAGGAGGGATGGGATTTCAGGGAAGCCTGGAGGGATTTGCATGAACTGATGCTGAGTGAGTTGAGCAGAACCAGAAAAATACTGTATACCCTAACAGTAACATGAGAGTGATATTAAACCTTGAAAGACTTGCTCATTCCAGCAGTGCAACAACTGGGAACAATTTTGGGCTGTCTGCAAAGGAGAGTACCATCTGTATCCAGATAAAGAGCCATGGAGTTTGAACAAAGTTTGAGGACTATTCCCTTTAATTTACAAAAAAACAGATACCTTATTGTCTGATCTTGTGACCTCTTAGACTTCTTGCCTCTTCCTTAAGCATGTGATTTCTTTTTCATCATACTCAATTTTGATCAATGTACAACATGGGGAAAAAAGTAAAGACTGACAGATTGCTTTCTGTGCGGGGCTGGGGGGAGGGAAGTAAGATTGGGGTGGAAATTGTAAAACTCAACTAATATCTTTAATAAAAAAGAGTTATAAATCTCATAAAATTATAATCACTTTATGCCTTACCCCATTTTAAGTCCCCTCCTTAGACATACAGTCCTGAGACAAAGCATCATGCAAAGTCAAATCATTTCATGAAACATTTATATCCTCTCCCTAAACACATTCCCTTCAATTGTAGTCAAAGTGTTGAGCAAGGCAAAATCTCTTCATGGTGTTTTCCATAACCAATCCCTCTAAATATGCTGTCTCTCTCCTTCTCTGTGGTACTCTAATCACAGCCTTCCAACCCTTCCAACCAATGAATTCGAATACACTCTTTCTCTCTTTTCCTTTAGCACTCTAATCATGGAACTAAGACCCCCATTAACTAAAGGATGGATCAAAGCAAGATCACTTCCCAATCAATTTAATTCTAAGTCTTCTAAATATGCTCCCACCTTCTACCCCATTGCATTACAATTCCCCTGACATGTAGTAAAGTAAGGTCACTTCTGATTTATATGTTTAGCACTTCTAAATACTCTAAGTACTGATAACCCCTGAAGTTCTCTCTTAAGAACTTTAGAATTAATTCTAAGTCATGGGAGAGAGTGACATAAAACCACCTAGAATATGGTGCCCTCATCAGAGAATATGGTACACTCTACAAGTAAGGCAGAATTAAAAATAGCTCAAAGGAAATGTGACATATGTAAGTTTAGAGTAAATACCCCAGGTGTTTACCTGGACTATTTTTCCTTTATTTGCGAATTCTGGATTAAGTTATGATAGTCCTTGGAATTTTTATCTTGGGGTTTCTTTCTAGATGTGTTATGTGTATTTTTTCAAGTACTATTCTGTCTTCTTGAGCTAGTATTTCAGGACAATTTTCCATAATAATTTCCTGAAGATATTTTCCAGGCTCTTTTATTGATCTAGGCTTTCTGATAGACCAATAATATGTAAATTATCTCTCCTGGATCTATTTTCCAGATTTTGGGGTTTTTCATAAAAGGTACTTTATATTTTCTTCAATTTTTTAAGCATTTTGCTTTTATTTAATGAAATCTTAGTGTCTCATAAACTCATTAGTTTCTACTCCAATTCTAATTTTTATGGTTTTACTTTCTTCAATTAATTTTTGTGTTTCCTTTCAGTTGATTAATTTTGTTTTTCAGTGACTTGTTTTCCTATTCCAACTGCTTAATTTTTCTTTCTTCAGAGTTTCATTTCCTGTCTAGTTGTTTGATTTGACTTCTAGATGAGCTGCTTTCCTTTTCCAGGTGGACAATTTTATTTTTTGATGAATTGCATTCTTTTCCCACTTGATTACTTTTACTTTTAAATGAATTGATTCCTTTGGTAAGTTTTTCATAATTTTCCTGCTTGGCTCTCATTTTTTATTTCATTTTTTCTTCTCCCTCTCTTCTTTGTTTTATAAAATGTTTTTAATTTCTTCTATAAGGTTTTGGATTTGATTTCAAAACATAATCTTCTTTGAGACTTCCTGTGCAGGTAATTTGTTACTGCTTTCTTCTCAGATAGCATTTTTATCATCACTAAATGTAGAGTAAGTTTCTAAAGTTAGTGCTCTTTTTTGTCTTTGTTTATTTCTTTTTTTCTTCTCATTTTAATTATTGAACTCTGCTCCTTGGCTATAGGGGGTATAGTCTCCATGTTTCTGGGCTGGGACTAGGATCTGATCCCTGGCTTATCGCTTGCCAATTCAGCCCAAGCATTGTCTATGCAGTGGTTTGTTTGCTCCTTTATTTCCAGATGTGCCTATGCAGTGCTTTGTCCCTGACTGGGTCCTGTCTGTTACCTCAGTGATCCCAGGGTTCAGATTTTTCTGGGGATGGGACCTTCCTTGCTGATCTTCTATCTAGCTGCCAGGACCTGGACTGCACTGTGACTAGAATATATCTGCTGACTTTCCCACTCTTCTACCTTGCTGGGCTTTCCTTTTTATTCTGAAGAGACAGAAATTCACTGAACATCCTCCATCCAATTGAAAATTTGCTTAGATCTATTTTTGGGGGGTGAAATCTGTAGTTTTCATGTCTGTGTAGAGACTTCATTTAACATTATGCAGGAAAAAGCTCTGGAAGCATGTTAATTTCACACCACCATCTTGACTCTGCCCCTGAAGTACTGGAGAAATACAATTTTAAACAACTCTGCCGTACCACCTAACATCTATCAGAAATGACAAAGTCAATGTGGAAAGCTGGAAAACAATTTTTACAGCCTGTGTTTCTAATAAAAGCATCAGTTCTAATTATAAAGGGAGCTGAGCCAAATTTATAAGAATAAAAGTCATTACTCATTGATAAATGGTCAAAGGGTATGATGGTAGTTTTCAGATGAAGACATCAAATTGGGGGAAATAGAATATTACTGAAAATAATGATTTAGAGTATATTATCTAGAGTAAATATGGAAACTAAGATAAGAACTAATATGAGTTCTTCCCAACTCCACTTAAACAATTCTTTTTAAATGTCTTAAAATGAATTTTGAATGGTAGAGTCAATGAGAAAAGGGTATGAAATAATGTTATATAGTCCAAGACAACTTAGAAGGTTGACAGGAAAGATCTGTCTCACGAAGGTGAAAAAAAGTACACAGGCTATTGCAGACAAGCTAGCAATAAGGCCCCACACCTTAACAACCCAGCACCAAGAGTCCATCTCACTAAATTAATGCAAGTCTTGGAAATGCAGTAACTCTCAGAGGTGTCAGTTTAAAGATAATAAGGAGGCCAAACAAATGACCACATGGAGATTACAGGGCATAATTTGCTAGCATTGAGTACAAGATTCTTTTTGCATTTTCCACATGGGTAGCTTATTCATAGTTCTGGCTCATAGTCCCAGATGTCAAAAGACATCTAGCAAATTAGAACATGCAGCCATGTTTGGGTATCCTGGTTTTCAGTCCAGGGTGAAAAAGACTACTTGCTGGTCATTCACACTCAAGAACAGAGGTCAGGATAGCAGTGACTTCTCCTCTTAAATATACCACACTTGAAGAAACAAAAACTTACAGGTCCCCAGAATTTAATCTGAAAACAACAGCATGAATATCAGGAAGATTAAAACAGTTCCCCTCTTCACCCCATGATCAGAGTTCAGCTTTAAAAT